>NC_058339.1:93872770-94085654 GCF_905475395.1 Chrysoperla carnea
TATTTAATTAAACAAAACAAATACCATTACCATAGATAATAACTACAATCTATTGTTATATATTTTCATGCTTCCCCCCATCCCCTTTGGGTATGTAAAATTTTGTATTTTTAATTGAAAATATTTAATTACATATGAATTATATGACTGGAGCAACTTTGGAATCTGAAAGAGTATTTACGGAGCAATTTTTTGATATTTTTCACTGATACATCTAATTATTTACTTTCTATTATTATTTCTTTTTTGTTTTTCTTTCCCTTCCCGCTCCCCCCAGTTTATGACATTCCCCTTGTGAATGACGTCATCACATACCTGTTTGAATTGCAATTATTAATTTTAATTAATTATGCAAAAATAATAGATATTTATAAATCGTTATTGTTATATCCCGAAAGAAATAAACGGGAGCAATTTATTGATAGCAAAAACGTTAGGAAAAACTATCAATTTACTGAGATATTGGAAAATAAAATTTTGTATTTTTAATTGCAAATATTTAATTAATTGATAATTTAATAATTGGAGCAATTTTGGAATCTGATGGAGCATTTAGAGAGCAATTTTTTGATATATGATTTAATAAATTTTATTAATATTCCACGCTAACTATATTGTGGTAATAAATAAATAACCATATAACCATAAATAAATATATAATATTTCATTATGAAATAACGTGCCTAAAAATTCAAGGTATAAGCTTGAATATAATTTTTTCTTTAAATAAATTTAATACCTAATAATCACCTCACCTGTGTAAAAACTACATTAAACTTTATAAAATAATTAAAGCTAAAAAATAATGAATGTAAAATGTGAATGATATGAAAAAAGTTTTTCAGGTGTAGGTAAATAATAATAAACAATTTTATTCTTAACCAAAATCATTTAATTCAGTTATATATCAAAACTAAATAAA
Organism: Chrysoperla carnea; assembly: GCF_905475395.1. Taxonomy (NCBI): domain Eukaryota; kingdom Metazoa; phylum Arthropoda; class Insecta; order Neuroptera; family Chrysopidae; genus Chrysoperla; species Chrysoperla carnea. The sequence goes on from NC_058339.1 coordinate 93,873,693, forward strand.
TAAATTCTATAATAAATATTATTAGTATTTTTTCTTACCTCTAAATATACGAAAAATTGATATGTATTATATTTTTTCTATAAATTAATTTTGTCAGATACAGTAAAAAGAACCATTCGTTCACCTTATTTGTACTAAACATAGGTTTTTTTAGTTTTCCCTTGTTTTCATTACCCAGTTTTAAATTAAGATAGAAATTTGTTATCAGAAAGTTAATGGCCTGCAAGTTTTTTTGATGAGTAAGCAGACCAATAACTTTCTGATAACAAATTGCTTTCTTAATTTAAAATTGAGTATTGGAAGTGTTATTTTTTTTTTAAATGAATAATAATTTTTTTCTAATTTAAAACAAATTTTGTATTTGAGTCATAATTGTTAATTGCGAGTAATTTCTCTTAGTATCGTTTTGTCAACTTATAATAAGGAAGGGTAGTTTATCAAAAAGAAAAATAGTGATTCCAAATTTTTGGCTACCTTGTAGATTATTTAGAAGTTCTAAATAGGTATACTTTTCGGAATAAATTTAATTTTGTATAAAAAATGAAATTTTTTCATAAAATACAAAATAAGACAAGTATTGGTCCCTCTATCATGTGGACACACTGTATAATGATCAATATGATCAAGTTAATAAAAAAAGATTGGCCTTTGTGTGTAAATGAGTTATTTTGAATTTTACGAATTTAATATAAATAATAAATTCTTTGATGGTGATTAGTGATCGAAAGTTTTTTTTAAACTATACTTGTACTTGGATCAGATTAGCGTCTGGTTATTGGTCATTATAATCACTATTCAGTTGCTATAATACTGTAAAAAAAGTAGTTTAGAAGCTAAATCCCAACAGATGAACACACAGACATATCGATCGGGATAAAAATTAATAAATAGGCAACTTGTATTACGTATAAGTTATACATATTTAATAATTTGTTGATTATTTGACAAACACTCACATATATGTAGTACAAGTTGCCTATTTATTAATTTTTCAATCAATTTTTGCATTGACTGTTTCATTTAATTAACAATTTATTGTTTATTAACAAATAAAAATATTTTCCCCGCGGTTTATTACATTTTCGTTAATTTGCCGTTTTTTGATACCTTCTCTTACTGTACTATTACTATTATTGATATAAATCAATATGTTTTTTGTTGATCGAAATTAAAATAAACATAAATAAAATATTTGATTGATTTGTGATGCTAATTTTATTTGGGTACAACCAAGTTAAGCTTTAAGCAGATGTAAATGGAATGGATCAGATAGAGTAACAATAAACTTTATGTAAGTATACCAGCGCTCTACAGAGTGGCCCACACACACACAACTATAATTAATAAATTTAATTAAGGTTTGTTTTGATGATGACGCTTGACGCTGAGTTTGAGCGTCAAATTATGTCACGTGGTTATTTTAGGCCGTGTTTAAATCTTTAGCAGCGTCAAATGATAAAAAGCTAAACATTGTTTGTAAGCTAACATCTTTAAAATTAAATAAATATGTAGTTGTGGATATAAAAAAATTAATCAATAATTCATTCATTATCAATCAAGCAATCAATCATCAAATTCAAATCAATAATATAAACAATAAACAAATAAATAAATAAATAATTCATTTTAAATTTAAAATTTAAATCTATTTTAGTAGCACCATTATCATACCATGCAGACATCACAGTCTGAGTCAACAGCATAAAATAATAATCAACTAGCTCGACCCGTACGGAATTACACTCCCATAGCTACCGTAATCCGTGGCTACCCTGTACCCGTGCTTAATAACAACAAATTTTGTGGAAAAGTAGGGAAAAAAATCAAAAGTTCTTAAATTGATATTAGGAGAACATGTATTAAAAATAGTAACTATATGTCTAGAGTATTAGGAGAACATCTGTAAAAACTAACATGTTTGCTTAATAAAGTTATTATTTAAATTTATGATATTTGTTCATTCAAATTAATTGTCAAGCGTGTTTGAGTGGTATATTTTTAGACCGCAAGTATATTTTTCGTCAAACCTCGACATCAGAAGCTTGAAAATGATTATAAAACGAGTTTCCCGAAAACTATAGGAGACTACGAGGATACCGTTCAGCCTGGGCATTTACTTAGTGCTCAAACTTTTGAATTTTGATAATTTTTAGTGCTTTGTCTAACATTATTTAGTAGCTGAACAAACAAACTAAGCAAGAACGTTAGCTTAGCTTAGCATAACGTAGCTGAAGCGTACCGCAGCTTAGCGCTAACTAAATGAGCTGAAGTAATGTTTGAATTTGTTATTAAGTGATTACAAAAGTGATTTATGTCTAGTTTAGTGTGTTTGTGTTTCTGTTGTTAAGTTGATGTCGTACACGGTTCAATTGTTGTTAACAATAACAATCAATCAACAATGCTTTATTTATTTAATAACAACAACAATGATGATAATATTACAACAATAACAACAACAACAATCAGAACTTTAATAGAAAATTATAAAATATCATCATTTAATTTATGTTTACAACATTCATTTTATTTATTATTTAATTTTATTTATAATTATGTAAGTAAAGTATTTTATTTTATTTTATTTTATATTTATTTAATTAGAAACAATCAATATAATCAATTTTAAATACAAGCTGTCTCTTTTAAGACCTTAAACATATGCTTAAAACTCGAACAAGTGAAATTAAGAAAATTGAAAAAACCTCCGTCAAATTTTTCGGGTATAGACGCACATTTTACACAGACATTAAACTTGATCTAGGTTTTGAAGTTCAATGAAAAGTTCACTCTATTCCATAAAAGGTAATCGATAAGTTAAAACTTTAAATTAGAAAGTTGTTATTGATTAAAAAGGAAATATTTTTTGTTCGAAAAATTTTTCCGTAAACCGTACAGTTTAATACTGAAAATTTTCTATCCAAAAGTATTCGTATGTTTTCTGCAGAACCTAGGCACTCTTTACAAAAATTTGAAATAAAAATGGTTTGTTTTTCTATTAAAACCATTTTTTGTTGAAGACCATTGAATGAAGAAATGCGCAAAAGTCTATGATACGTAGTTTTTTATTGAGTATTTTTGCTATCAATTTTTGTCGAAAATATTCGATTTATAAAATAATGTTGCAAACCAAAAATGTTTGCGTTTTTATAAAGAACAATTTTGTAATTTACAATGTCCATCTAATGTTTGTCAGTTATGAATTAGAGTGAGGTTTTAATTGAACCTGAAAACTGAGATCGAATTCAATGTCAGCCAGATATGTGATGTGTGTCTTTGTAATTTACTTTTTTCGTTTGAATCATTGTCCTCGATTTAATTTATTTTTTATGTCATGTTAAAAAATCATCCTGTATTTATACATCAAAAGTATTCAAGGATATTTTATTAAGGTAGTACCAGCATGAAATCACTTTTCGACAGATTTGGCCGAATTTTTTTTCTCGGGTTTATAATAGCTTTATTTATGAATTCCTAAAATTTCATAATTTTTGACCGTTTAGATCGCGAGATATTTAAAGACAAAGTTCGCGATTTTGAGGGTCATGTCCCATTTAAAGCATGTAAAATGTCCGTCTCTCCAACTATTTTTTATGATATTATTATATATTGAAGAAAAAGTAGAAAAAAATGTTTATACAATAAAATTCTAAAAAAAAAATTTAGAAATTAATTTTCACTTTCGAGATATTAATTTTGACGTAAATTGATCGAAATTGGGACGTTGGCATATGCCAATTATATAATTATTTCCCATTTTAAACGGTCAAAATTTCTGAAACTTTGGGAATTAATAGTAAGCATTATTAAATTCTTAAATTTAATTTTTCGTTAAATTCTGTCGAAAAAAAAATTGTACCATTGCTTTAACATAGAAACTGCAAATACCATGCTGGAAATACCTTAAACCAAAATTTCAAAGAGCTGTATCTTTGCCAAAAAATAATTGAATTAGGAAATTACAATAAAATTTTAAAGAAGTTAAAGAGACAAAAAGTTTTTTATTTATTTATTACCTACGTTAAGAAATAATTTTAATTTAAAATAATGTTTTATGAAAATTATAATTAATATTTAGAAAAAATCAGAATTATTATTAATTTTCATAAAAACATTTGCATAAGAACAATTTGCATAATTTCCAGACAAACTTAAAAAAAAAAGTTTTTTTTTTGTAGCGCCACAAGATCCTTAATATAAATAAATAATTAATTATTAATAATAACTATTTAAGATGTATATTTAGTATATATAGAGCGTTTGTAGTGTACTATCAAGGATCCAAAACCCCTTTCAACCTTCTAACATCCTTATAGTCTAGTCTAGATATTATATAACATGAAAGGGTAATAATTGCATTTCATTAAAAACGATATAATGAACGATATAAGAGAAAATGTTAGCTTAGTAATGGAGTTCTTTTGCTGAGTGTTTGTCTTTGAATATAGCTAACTAAGCATCTATCTGCTTGCTGTAGCTTATTGTTAGCTGCATTGTAAGCATATCATATCATAGCATACATTTAGCATCTAATAAGAAATAACATCAGCATCTATTTTATTTATTTATTTATTTGTTTGAAAATTTAATTTAAATATTTATTATTTATTTAAAATAAATATTAAATTAATATTTTTTGATATTTAATTAAATTCTTATTTTATTATCAATTAATTAATTAATTAAAATATGTAATTGTATCTACTATATATTATATTGAAATTGATTTAATAATTAATATCGCATTTAAAATGAAGACACCCTCATATTTTCTAAGGTAATGGGTCACGTATATTTTAAGAGACTTAACCGAAATGTGAAATTTAAACTCAGTTTACTACAAATTGGGAAGTAGGGCCGATTCTTAATATTTTGCCTATCATAGATTGTATTGCAAAGCAAACTTATATATTATTACCCTAGCAAGTTTGTTTCTGTCTTATCCTTATCTCTATGTATATGATGTGTCTTAAAATAAAATTTAAAATTTAAGTAGGTTAAGTTAAGTTATAAGTAGGTATCTGATGCCTACTTAACTAAACTTAAATAAAATCAATTAGATAATACTGATATTTGAAGGTATTTTAATTAAATTGTACTTAAGTAAGTACAGCTACATAAATTAAATAATATTTAATTCAAGTACATTTTAAGTACATTTTAGGTACATTTATACTATTACACGTGTGCGTGGGTATTCTTTACTTTACTTTACTTTACTTTACTTACACTTACACTTCTTATGATTCAAATATTTTATATACTTACTTAACTAATACGTACAATAACAGTAACAGTAACTAACTAAGTACACTTAGTACTTATTATAATACAGTATGGTTTTATTACTTACTTATTTAAAAAACTGAACTTAAACAGTACAGTGTACCTTCTTACATTTTATTTTGATATCAAAACTCATAAAATCATTCGAATATTTTATTGTTATTAGCGGGGAGTCTGTCACAGTAAAACTGCACTTAGACGGATTTCGAAATTTCGCATATAAATCAATACGATTTAACGATAGGTAGATGATAGATTAATATGTGAAATTTCATTTCTATTAGTCATAGATTGTCTGTCTTATTGATAACAATTATTTATTGATGAATGACTTGTTATTTATTGATTGATAAAATAATCATTAAAAACAGACACACGTGCGAACCAAACCTATTTATCTTGAAATTTGTTGTGCGTACATCAAAATTCAAAAAAAACAAAGGGTGTAGCATTTTGTTTATTTATACCAAAGTACACTCCATTACCAGGTACCTACGTTAGTTACACCAAGGTACGCTTAATTAATTAGTAACAACAATACCTACGTTTATCTAATCTAACAATAAATATACAAAATGATAAAATTTATCATTTTTATTTTCAAATAAACAATCTAAATATTATTGATTCTGCAGTATAATAGGGAATGGTACGCTACTGGAAAGGACTCTATTCCCACTTCAATATTTCGAAATATATTGCTTCCTCGAAACTTATGAAAAGAACCCTTTTTCATGTAAAATTTACAAATAATATCTAAAACTGCCATAAACTTAATAGTTTGAAAAGAACCTATTTTCGCGACCTTGAATAATTTTTTGTGTGTGTATATTCTTTTCCAATGATTTTCCGTGTATTTTCTTAAGTCATATCTTGCATCGGAATTAGGATATTATTTTTTCTGGCTATAAGTTAATGGAAATCAATTTAAATTTTTAATTAACATTTTTCGTTTGAGGCATTTTCATCGATTTTTGTTGATCGAGTTTCAAGAATATGTCAATTTAAGGTATATTTATTACATTAGATAAGATCAGATCAGATCAGATCAAATCAAATCAAATTAAATTAAATTAGATTAAATCAGATGATCATATCATATCATATCACACATATAAATATAGTTTTATTAAACTATTTTTAAACATATTAGTAATGTAACGAATATTATATTTTTTATATTCATAAATACGAATATGAATATTAAAAATTATGAGAATATTCGTTACATCACTAATAATATTATATAAAGATGAAGCCAATAACCTGGCTATGTTTAATGTTTAATGTTTAATTGAATTGAATTAAATTAATTTTTGCAGATAAATAGTTTAACATTGTATGATTATTTATTAATCATTTGCATTCTATTATTTATAATATTTATTTATAAATGGATTTTATTACCATGTAATATAATTGAAGTAAGTATTTATTTATTTATTTTATTTATAAGTCTGTCTGTCTGTTTGTTTGTTTGTTTTATTAAATTAAATTATTATTATAATTTACACAGGTGTATATTTAATTATCAAAAATTCACTAAATTAATTATTTTTAAATTTCTTTATTTTGTAAACTCATTTATTAAAATGTTTATTAATTTTTTAATTTAAAGCTTTAATTAATTAATTATTTTTATAGGATCTAACAGATGTAGGATATGATGGTGGTATATTTAATAAAAATAATAAAAATTATTATAAATTAAATAAAAATAAAGTAAAACGTTCATTTTATTTACAACAATTATCAGCTAATAGAAAGATTGGTTCAATACCGCCTGTTTATCCAAATGGTTGGTATGCATTGTTGGAATCAACTGACTTAAGTAAAGGTCAAGTACAATATGTAGCAGCTTTAGGTACGATCATATTACTTAATAGATAAACCTTCGAGTAACAAATTTAAAATCATTGTGAATTTAGTATATTTTCAATGAATTTAAAATGCATATGAATAATGCTAATTGCATATTTTAAACTTTATTCTTTCGTTTCTTCGTTTATAAATATTTACTTATTACAGTCTAGACTTAATTAAATGAATTATTTATATGTTCTGTGTTTTGTGTTCTGTTCCAGATGAAAACTTTGCAGTAATTCGTGATCATAATAATAAAGTAACAATCTTAAATGCATATTGTCCACATTTGGGTGCAAACATTGCTATTGGTGGGGTCATTCGTAACACTAGTACCAATAACAATTGTATTGAATGTCCATTCCATGGATGGCGTTTTGATACAACCACTGGTCAATGTGTATCAATACCATATACAGATAAAGGTACTTACTTACCTATCTACCTACTAAATTAAAACCCTAACATTTTATTATAGTCTTGTTAAGTCTAATTAAATAATTAATTGTTTTAGTACCAGATAAAATGAATATAAAAAGATGGCATTGCATTGAAGTAAATAATTTAATTTATGTTTGGTATCATATTGATAATATTGAACCAACATATTACATTGAATCAAATGTTAATATTAATAGTGGAAGCGATGGTAATGCTGGTTGGTATTATCGTGGTAGAAATCAATTAAAAGTAAATTGTCATATACAAGAGATACCAGAGAATGGATGTGATATTGCACATTTACAATCGATACATTCATTACCAGTTATAAATGGTTCTAAACATTTAATTCTACCATCAACAACAAATTTAACATTTAATTCATTACTATCATATATATTATCATATTTAATTCAACATACATGGTCAGCTAAATGGTTTAAACATCCAGACCCAGCTAAATCACATATAGCTGTCATTTTAATTGAACAAGATTTAAAATTATTTAATAAAATATCATTATTACCATTAAATTTAATTGTACATCAAGTAAGTATTTAATATTTATGTATTTTTATGTTCAATTTGCTCACAATTAATAATTATGACAATTATTTTTTAGATTGGACCATCATATGTTGAATTATTAATAAAAAATAATTTGCTTGGTTCAATATTAATCACACAATGTATATTACCAGAAGCACCACTAATACAGAAAGTGATCCATCATGTGTACGCTAGCAAATGGTATTTAGCATGGTTTGCAACATTATCATTGCGTGGTGAGACCATCATGTTCAAACGGGATGTAACCATCTGGAATCATAAACAATATCTAAATCAACCATATTTAGTTAAAGGCGATGGTCCAATCATGCAATATAGACGTTGGTATCAACAATTCTTTACAACAAATAGTAAAACTTATCAACATATTATTAATAATAATAATAATAATATATTAGATTGGTAAATTAATTAAAATTAATAAAATATTATTTTATTTAATTGTGTGTGTGTTTATTTTAATTAATCATTACTACATTGACTTGGCCACATGATTATAATAACGCTATCTATTAAATACTTACACAAAATAAAGATAAGATTGTTTCCAAGGGTAATTATGTAACTCTCACTGCCATCTATTGAAAATTTATAGAACTTAAAAGTGAATTAAACACTTTCTCTATAAAGAAGATAAGGATTTAAATTAATAATAACAATATTCATTATTAATATTAATATTTATTATTTTATTAAAAGTTTAATTATAAATAGTATTTATTAGCAGTTATAATAGATAGGTGTGTTGGTAGGTAAGTACATTAAATTTAATTAAATTTAATATTTAACATTTATATAATGTATAACTACTTATTGTTATATATATATAAAAGTTGTAAATAATGGCTGTAATATTTACAACAGAATTAAATATAAATAAATACCTATAGATATCTTATATATTAATAATAAATATTTACAATACATACATATGCATATTAAATTATTATAATTTTAATTTATTATTTAATTAATATATTTAAATATTATAATGGCTGTTATAATTTTAAATATATTATATATACATTTATTTTAATTTTATCATTAATAATATACACAATTCATTCAAATTAAATATTATTTTATTTACATTTATTATTATCATTTATTTATTTAATTTAATTTTATTTTATTAAACATATAACATTTAAATTTCATATAGTTTACAGACCTGATGTATGAGATATAACATCAAAATAAATATTTGGACCAATATTAAAGCTTAATAAATTTTATAATTCTTAGAATAATCAAGAATACTTCCATTATTTAAGTTTTTTAAAAATCATTTAGAAACTTTTAGTTTTAAGAATTATTGATATACTTTAAACAGCATATATTTTTAATTTTGTTGGTCCTGTTTCAAATCTCAGTAAGAGAGCTTAACACTTTTTTAAGTAACTTTGATAATTATACTTAAATAAAATACTTTAAATTAATATTTATGTTGAATTAAATTAAATAATAATTATTATTGTTAATAAATTAAATTAAACATTTAAATATATACAATAACATTTAACATTTAAATATAGTTAAATGTTATTGTTAGGTAATTTTTTATTGTAAATGGTATGTGTTGTGTTTGTTATTGATTTAATTATAAAAATTATAAATTATTAATTTAATTAGTATTAGTTATTGTGTAATTTATTTAATTAACAATTAAATTTGAGCATAAATAGTTAAAATTAATTTAATATTATAAATAATTAATTTTAATCTAATGTTTATTAATTATATACATTTAAATGGCTGTATTAAATGTATATAATACATAATATTTAAATTAAATTTAATTGAATTAAATTGTTTATACATAATAAATATTAAATTTATTATTATTAATATTATTATTATTATTATTATTATTTACTCAAACAGATACAATTGATGGTAATAATGTTGTTGTTGATGCTGTTGCTGTTGTTGCATTGCTACCATTTAATAATGTTGTTGTTCTTGTTGTTGTTAAATTTTGTAAATTAATGTTATTATTGTTACTACTATATTGTTGTTGTTGTTGTTGTTGTTGTTGTAATTGATGATGATGTTGTTGATTTTGTTGTTGGATTGTATCTCGCCATGGTGTTGTTAATATTTTTAATCTCTATAATAATAAGTAATAATAATAATTAGAATTACATTTAATGATAATAATTAAATATATATTAAATTTAATTACTTGATAAAATGTTCCTTTTGTTATTAATAATTGATAAATAGCAACAGCTGGTATCATTAATATTGATGATAATGTAATTAACCATCCACAAACATTTGCCCAAAATGGATAAATATATTGATCATATGTTAATGGTTCATAACCAATTAAACCATAAATAATTATAAATAATAAAAATATTGGTGCTATAAAACGCCAACAAATTGTCCAATAAATACCAGGTTTAGAACCAATCATTTCATTTATATCATTACAAAATCTTTTAGTACCTGTTGTAATTAAATAATTAAATTAAAATTAAATTTATTTTTATTTTAATTAATTTATTATTATTTTTATTATTACCATATATCCATGATACAACAATTGTTTCAAATAATACAGCAAATAACATTGAATAGCCAGCTGCATAACGATCTAATAGATAAAAGAAATAAAAACCACCCTGTGTACACGATAACAGGCCAACGATAAAATATAATGTAAATAATAATAATACAAATATTTCACGATTATCACCAATTATTTTAAATTCATCACTTAATGCTGTTATTATTGCTTCAGAACCACCAAACTAGAAATCAATTTAATTCAATTAAATTTAATTCAACATTAACAACTTAAATAATTAAAGTAAAACTTGTTTAATTACATCATTACATACATATTAAAGAATTAAATGTTTAATCAAATGTTTTTTTAAAGAAGTTTTTACTTTAATAAAATAATTAAATTTAATTAGATATTAAATACTTACTGAACTATCTAAACCTAACGTTAACAACATCATAAAGAATATTAGTGACCAGAATATACTGCCTGGCATTGTTGCAATGGCAGCTGGATAGACCACAAACACCAGACCTGGTCCTTCGGTTGCCACCGAATCAATTGGTTTGCCTGTTGAATAGGCAATGTAACCTAATACACTAAATATTACAAAACCAGCAACAAAAGATGTTGTTGAATTTATTATTGATGTTAATAATGCATCTCTAAAATTATATTAACATTAAATTTAATTAAATTTAAAATGAATCACCTTGTACTTGGTAGTTAACTTACTTATAAACATTATTATTAAATTTATTATACGATGCATATGCTAAGAGTACACCAAAACCAGGTCCCAACGAGAAGAACACCTGAGTGGCAGCGTCCACCCACACCTCAGCATCTGCAATCTTACTGAAGTTTGGATACAAATAATATTTGATACCATTCAACGAGCCAGGTAATGTGATGCCACGTATAAACAAAATGAAGAGCACAATGTACGGGAAGATGGCTGTGAACCAGACAACTTTGCCACTGGTCGAGATGCCCTTCCACAAGGAGAAGTAACAGATAATGTAAACGATCAACAAACAGATGGCCATGTCATATTTAATTGTACCCAAATCATCGATTCCACCACTCAAATGTATTTCTAATATACGACGACTACAAACGAAATAAACAAACATTTAATTCAATTAAATCCATTATAATTAAATTTAAATAAAAATTAAATATAATTAAATAAATTAAATTTAATTACTTAAAGTATTCAGATGCTGGAGTTGTATAATTAATAATATTTGTATCATTATTTAATATAATTAATGATTGTTGTTGTTCATGTTGTTCATGTTTATATTGTTGTTGTTGTTGTTGTTGTTCATGTTCATGTTCTTTATAAAATAATAATAATGTTTTTATTGTTTTATTATTATTATTCATTAGAATATTATTATTATTATTTTTAATTGTATTATATAATGTTAATGTTGTTGATAATTTATTATTTAAAATATTATTATTATTATTATTATTTATATTATTATATTGTTGTTGTTCTTGTTGTTGTTGTTCAAAATCAATATTATTATTATTATAAATAATATCATCACTTATATTGCTATTGTGATAATCATACTAAAAAATAAAAATTAAATTTATTATATATATATTATACAACATTGTAAACAAAACATCCGTTAAATATTATATATTTATGTACGTGAGCTAGCATATATATTATCTTCTTTTTTTTCTATCGATAGATAGAGTCTGTTTTCTCTAGCATTAAAGTCACATACAATTCATATCAATTATTAATTAAATATGTATAAGTAGATTTGAATTAAATTTAGACAACGTACTATACTAATTAAATTTAATGAATTAAATATAATTACTTGTCTACATAATGGTGTGTTCCATTCATTATTGCATGTGGTCCATGGTAACATTGAATTAAACGATGCAAAAAAGAATCGTAACGCCCATGCAATGATCACATTGTAATAGAAGTCTACATAGAATGCAATTAATACAACTGCATAACCAATACCTGTAAACATGTTCATTAAACATTAAACACACATTTAACATTTAACATTAATTAAACTATACTTAAGAATTAAATTTAATGTTATTTGTTTTAATGTTTAAATAAAAATTACTTATAACTTAATCATAGAAAATAAATTTATCATCGTAGTATCATTACAGATGTTGTGATGATCAATTCTAGTAAAATTTATTTTCTATGTTCTTTGATTATTATGAAATTTAATTTTTGTGACTTGATGGCAGAATAAATGGTCTACATTCAAGGGTCCAATAGAAAATATGTTCAAGCAACCATTTTTTACAGGTAGGTGCAGATCTCAAAAATTTGAGAGTATTTTTATAGATTTGTACGAAATCTTTTTCGTTTTCGTACAAAAGTTGTTGGTATTTTAATTACGCCCCTTAAATTCGAAAAATGTTTCGAATCAAAATATCATTAATTTTTGGTTCAAAACGATAATGATAACGTTACAAATGTTAAAATTTAATGAATTTTGTGAGATGTGTTTATGATATCAAAATGTTTATTTTGATTCTGATACTGATACACTCTGTATCATTGTTAAATAAATGATATTGAATTAAATTCCATTTTAAATTGATTTGATTTTGAAGTAAAAAAAGTACATTTTATTTTATTTTAGATATTTATTATATTTAATATCAAAGTAAAGACTAAAGATAGCAAAAAAGGACTAAAGTATAAAGACGAGATGTAGGAATAAAGGACTGAGGACAGGAAGTAAAGAGGATTGAGGTGACTAAGTGAATATAAGTATAAGAATGAATAAGTAAGTGAATTCAATTGAATTGAATTGGTTTGAGGGTTTTGGTTTGAGTTGCTCTACCATTTATTTATACTATATCTATACGGGGTGTTCGATAATTGACGAGAGAATTCTACGCTCTCCGAATAAGCTTATCAAAATGAACAAAAAGCTTCTTTACCAAATTTCGATCCGAGGCCTAATTTCCAAGATATTATTATTGGAAAAATTCTAAATTTATATTTTCACAGAGCAGCTAACAGTACGCTTGTTAGGCATACACTTTTATGGAGGAACCTACTAAAACTTTTAAAATAATTTTATTTGGGCAATGTAAGTTGATAACATTCAAGCTTTTTTGAACAGGAATTAAGGCCTCAAATTGAAATGAGACCTCAGAAATGTATTCAAGAAATGTATAATTTTGTAGTCGATTATAAAAGAGCCTGTATATATTGTATTATTATTATTATTATTATTAAAGTTATGGTAATAATGGTAGTATAGTATGGTAGGTATCTAATGGTCTTTACTGTTGCTTGCTAGCTTTAACTTTAACTTTACTTTAAGAGGGTTCATTGCTTGACTTGACTTGTGTTGTAATGTCATTATGATTTGGTTAGCTCCATTTATATATAATACAGTATGTTTATTTATTAAAATATCATTATGACGAGTTATAGCTGTTACAGCGAGTTATAGCTGCAATAATGAAAGCATGTTCTTTTGATTTTGCATTGTCAACACTTTTACACATTAATTAGTCTACGGAGACCCAATGTTAATTTTTTTTATCATACGTCAATCGATAGGATTTTTTGAGATCTAGAACTTTGCAATTTAATTTTTTTGTTTTTTTTATTTAAAAAAAAAGCCGTTTTGTTGACTTTTTTGAACTTTTTCGGTTGTAACTTAACCATTTTTTAGCCGTAAACAATAAACACTATGTTTCTTGGCTTGTTTTCTTCTATAACATCGTATTTTTTGTTTTCTGATAACAATTTTGTGATCCGTTTCGTAGATGAATTAGATTATAGTAGTATTATATTTGATTAAGTTCCCTGCATTACCACCATACAATACAATACTAAACAGTACATATATATATATATATATATATATATATATATATATAATGTATAAGTAGTAATTTATAAATAAACATACTGTATAATAATAACTGGTACTGGTTGGTTATAAAGTATGATGTATGAGATGATGATGTAGTTACAACATTACATTAAGAACATAAGTAGAGGTTTCCTACGATTTAACCGGATTTTCCTTTCTACACACACACGCACACACACACCCACATATATATATACAGTGTGTCCACGGATAGAGGTAACTATATTTGTAAATGTTTTTATTTTTCCATTTTTAGTGAATGTTGCTTTGTCTGAGAAAATAAATTTTCTTATTAATTTCTTTCCACAGAAAAATTCATTCTCAGATATTTTTTATTGTTCCTTTGCAAATTAGATAAAGTTCATAAAAAAATTAAGGGTTTTGGTTGAAAAATGTATTTTGATAAGACGGTGATTTAGTATTATTTTCTGTGTTACGTTTTTTAGTAATTCCAACTTTTGTTCAAATACAAAATGATGTTTTAATTAAAATACACAGATCTTCTTGATATTTTGTATTAGAGTCATAATGGTTAATTGCGGGTAACTTTTGTTAGTAACATTTTGTCAAGCAAAATACTTTTATAAAGAATGGCTTTTTATATAGAGGTATAGTTACCTCTATATGTGGACACACTGTATATATATATATATATATATATATATATATATATATATATATATATATATATATATATATATATATATATATATATATATATATATATATATATATAAGAATGATGTAGAAATGACATTTTTCTACAATATATAAAACATAAGTATGAAATCTAAATCTAAGTGGATTTAAGTACTTTATATTGTTATAATTTAAAGAAATAAAAAGTAAAAAAGGTTTTTGTTACGAACGAACCAACGAACCTTTAAATAATGGACATATACGTCCCCAACATGTGATCGCACCCTTCCTATTGAATTGTCCTAATGCTAGTTCCATATAAAATAATGGGATACCACCAATTATTAACATTATACAATATGGAACTAAAAATGCACCTAAAACAAAAAAATTAAAATCACATTTATAAACAAAAAAATCATTTAAAGTGGTTCGAATGTCACGTGTCTAGTTAGTTAATTTGTATGACGTAAATATAAGATAATGCTATAAAAATATCGAAAAAGGGTCAAAAACCAAAGTTTTTTTGTGTTTTCTTTTTGGAAATGTTTATGCTGCATCAACAGAATTTGAACAATCACCGTACTTATTCAAACAGCCGAACCACTTTAAACAAATTTATGATTTCTAATTAAATTTAAACATATAATTTATATATATTTTTGTAATTATAGTTAAGTATTCTTTACTCTTATTTTGTTTGTTACCTACATGAATGAACTTTTATTATCTATTTAAAACGTAGGTATTACAACATTTTTAATAGGTAGGTATGTGTGTACCACTCTGTACCTTGTACATTATATAAAGTAGCTATATATAAAGTAAATAACTGCATGTATTTATTAATATATAAAAGCTTTTACTACTCACACCTAATTAAATATTATATTTATATTTAAAGATGTTTCTACAATCTATCTATAACGAACGAACGATATGACAAAATATAATTATAATTATAATATAATTAACTATATAAAGTGTTAAATTATATATTATATATTATATATTTACAGGATGGTCCACAACTACCTACAGTTTCCGATTTTTTAACTTGACATTTTCGTGAAACTCGTAAAATATGTTAAATCGAGGAAAATGCTTCAAATACCCTACAAGACCCTGTAAAAAAGTACATACCATAGCTTTTTACGTGTTTTTCATTCAATTTTAACAAAAATGGTCTTTATATAGATTCTTAGAAAATTTTTTTGTAAGAGTGCCTATATTTCACAGAAGACATACGAGTAAACAATTTTTGAGTAAAACTTTTCAGTCTGTTTTTACTTAAGGATGTTCCAGCATGGTATTTGCAGTTTCTATGTTAAAGCAATGGTACAATTTTTTTTTCGACAGAATTTAACGAAAAATTAAATTTAAGAATTTAATAATGCTTACTATTAATTCCCAAAGTTTCAGAAATTTTGACCGTTTAAAATGGGAAATAATTATGCCAACGTCCAAATTTCGATCAATTTACGTCAAAATTAATATCTCGAAAGTGAAAATTAATTTCTAAATTTTTTTTTTAGAATTGTATTGTATAAACATTTTTTTCTACTTTTTCTTCAATATATAATAATATCATAAAAAATAGTTGGAGAGACCGGACATTTTACATGCTTTCAATGGGACATGACCCTCAAAATCGCGAACTTTGTCTTTAAATATCTCGCGATCTAAACGGTCAAAAATTATGAAATTTTAGGAATTCATAAATAAAGCTATTATAAACCCGAGAAAAAAAATTCGGCCAAATCTGTCGAAAAGTGATTTCATGCTGGTACTACCTTAAACTATACGGTATGCACTTACATTTTTTATTTGAAATATTTTTATTTATCGAGTTTCAAACGTATGTCACCCTGTATATGTAATGTAATGTATATACTTTAGTGACTTTATAGATAGCTAATTATTAAAATAATAATTATATTATAATAGGTTATAGACTTACTTATGTACCTACAGCTACGTCTATAATATAATTATTAACTATATTACATAGAAAATATACAGGCACGTTATCAGAATAAGAAGGTGGAGGGTAGAGACAGGAGGACTTCAGCATATATTTTACATTTATCTGTAGGAGAATTTTAGTTGGAAAATTTTTGGGAAAAGTGTCGGCTCCAGTAGTTACTAACAAACCAATACAATGTGTAAGATTTTTATGAATTGTATGTAAACTTGGTTTAAGTATATTTTGCCACTTCATTCAATTTAGTTGATATTTTATTTAATTTGAAGGAAATGAAATGATTGTTTGTGTTAAGATCAGCATCTCTTTACAACATTTTAAGAGATCAAAGATCTAACACACACTACACTAACACGTATTCTTGATAGAAGTGAATTACAAAGGAAATGAAATAAAATGAATATGACACCAAACCAACCTAACTAACACAATAAATAAATAAATACTATACGTATAGAGTACAGAGTTGTCCAATTAGATGTTACCATTTAAATAACACACAAAAACACGAGAATTAAATGGAATGAGAAAAAAATGTTTGCGTATTTATAAAAAACAACTTTCTAAAACTTTTAAAACGTTCATCTGATGTTTGTCAATTATGATCCTAAAAACTTAAATCGAATTCGATATCGATATAAGATGTGTGTCTTTAAAACATTTATCGTTCGAAGCATTTTCCTTATGATTAAATTTATTTTTCAAGTTTCACGAATATATAAACTTAAACTTAAAGAAATCTCGTATATGTTATTATGTTTTTAAGATACATCTGTTGGTACTCATTTATTAAGTGGTAATATCTTTTTGTACAATATATTTGTTGTATTTATTATAGATAACATCTATAATTGAACAATCCTGTAATATTAAATAGTTGTCTTATAGACTACACAACACATACCACACAAAGTTTAAAGTTTACAATAATTAAATTTAATTCAATTAAATCGAATATCATAGTAATAAATAAAAAATTAATGCATCTTTGAAATTTAATTTATTAGTTGTAGACTTCTGAAGGGATGTACCTAATTCCCTTTTTTAGGGGTTAGTTGGTGGTTTTAATTAGTTTTTTTTACAAATTACAAAAAACCTAAGCATCAAATAAATAAAAAGTTCAATTATAAATTCTAGCTGAAGTATTTCTGCACATTTTTATTTATTTTGACTTTCTAGCTACAAAGTTGGCCAAGATATACCAAGATAATCCAATCAAATGAAAAAGTATTTATTTTGAATAGAACAAAAGTTTAAATGTAAAAGTTATTCCTTATAAAAAAATTAACAAATTTTGTTAAATAAATAAAATTTCAAAGATACATTAATTTATTGCTCGTAGATATTTAATTTTAATTTTACTAATATTAATAATATCTAATATAGA
Source organism: Chrysoperla carnea (assembly GCF_905475395.1). NCBI lineage: Eukaryota > Metazoa > Arthropoda > Insecta > Neuroptera > Chrysopidae > Chrysoperla > Chrysoperla carnea. Next base: position 93,892,280 of record NC_058339.1, read on the forward strand.
TAATTTTAATGTTCCACTTACCACCACCATTCTTATAACATAAATATGGAAAACGCCATACATTTGCTAAATCCACTGCAAAACCAATCACTGATAACAGAAAATCCACTTTTTTACCCCAAATCTCTCTTTTATCATCATCATCATCATCACCATCAACATCTGATGTTATCATTGTATTATCATTATCAATAATATCATTATCATTATCATTATCATGATCTTGTATTGTTGTTGTTGTTGTTGTTATATTATCATTATTATTTAATTGTTGTTCTTGTTCAATATTATTTAATTCATTTGTTGTTAATGATCCCATTGTTATCTTATCTATTATTGTATTATTAATTAATAATTAATAATTAATTTAATTTAATTTAATTTAATTAATTAAATATAAGTAAATAAGTATCTGTATCTGTATCTACTTCAATTTTAATTAATTTTATAAAACACACTTACTTACCTGTACACACTGTACACAGTGTACAGGTAGGTAGGTAGGTAGATATACAGTGTGTCAACCACGGATAGAGGTAACTATACTTGGAAATTTTCTCAATTTACATTTTAAGAAAAAAAAGTCATTCTTTATAAAAAATGTTGCTTATTTTGAAAAGTTTGTGGGTATATTTAAAACTTTTAAATAATGTACTGGTTAGCCAAAAATTTAGAATCACTAATTTTATTTTTGATAAAGTATCCGTCCTTTTTATCAGTTGTAAAATGAAAAATAAAAAAATTAACAATCAAAGTTATCTCTATCCGTGGGTGAACACACTGTATATAGAACAGTAAGTAAGTAGGTACTTGACTATATGTACATGATGACATGTGACATATGTCATCACATCATGTACATATAATCAGAGAGTGATGATCAAATCAATTTAAAATTATTATTTGAATATTGTTGTTAATGTTTTAATTATTATTTTAAACAAAACATATATCAAGTAGGTACTTAACCATGCGATGTGATGTGATCCAAGTGTCTGTCTGTCAATCAGATATAGTCCTAGAGCCGTGCGTGGCAGTAAAACTGCACAATGCACATACATGTATTTGGAAATTTATTATTTAAGGATAGGTACACAATATGGACTGGGTGTGCCAGGATTTATACTGGTAGAAATATTTTTTGCCAGGATTTATTTATTTTGTACCCGCTGCTGAGATATTTCGAAAGTAGAACTCAAAACAAACAACTTAAAAACGAAGGAAAAAGAAATTCCGCAATGAGAGTAAATTTTATTGGCTTTATATATTAAAAATCGGTGTGATAGACCTTACTACTACGATAAAAGCTGTCACACCATACTGTCCAGAAAATAGACAAAATTTGCAATAAAATAGTCTCTCTTAATTTCCATGAAAATGAAAAATACTTGTAATTATTAAAAATATAAACAAGTTTCTGACAGGATAAAGTCTGGCACATTTAGTCCATATTGTACCTATCTTTAAATAATATTGATTCATATTCGAAATTTCGAAATCCATGTAAGTGCAGTTCTAGTGTGATGGGCTCCAGGGCTTGGAACATGATTTTGCAATGGACTTTTCATAGGTCATTTCTTACATCCAAATAAAGGTAATCAGATCGGTTTTTTGTTTTTTTTTTTTTGTCTTATTACTCTGGATTAGATTTGAAAGATATTTAGATCAGACCCAGAATCACAAAAAAGATAATTATTCAAATTCTGAATGTAATTAAATTTAGTTCGTACAATTTTAAGATGATTCAATTAAAATTTTATTTATTTGTTAATATTATATTTTATTTTTGTATCAACTGTTTTTGGTAATATTAAAAAAAATTCAGATTGAATCGGAACATTTTCATTTTAAAAGTCATCACATTCGGATTCAGATCATTATTTTTGATCCACAACTTCAAAGATTATTAAGGTTGTTTAGACAAGACAGTATATACCAATTTTACAACACACTCTAAATTTTTTTAAATTAAAGTGGTTCGGCTTTTTGATCAAGTTCGTGGAGTTTTGTTTTTTTTTTTTTTGCAGGAATTGATAATTTTAAGTCCTTTGATTACAATAAACACAGTTTTAGGGTCTTTTTGCATTATTTCATTTTAAAATTTTGATTTTTAACCTGGTATCTGATGAAAAACCTCACAATAATGTTAATTGTACAAAAATTAATTAGTGAATGACCTTCAAAAAAATTTTAATCACGAACAAAATATCACAGATTCTGTTTATGCAAAAAAAAAAACATTACCTTACAGTGCTTTCCAAAAAGTAAACATAAAAAAATTTTGCTTTTCAATGATTTTACGCTATTTTTATAGCATTGTCTTACATTTACGTCATACAAATTGCCTAGTTGATTGCCTAGTAGAACTTATCAACTAGGCAATTTGTATGATGTAAATGTAAGAAAATGCTATAAAAATGCTCTAAAAGCGTCAAAAACCAAAGTTTTTTATTTTATTTTTGAAAATCGTCGTAAAGTAATGTTTTTTTTTTTTAATAAACAGAATTTGTGATAAATTTGCATTCATTTACCACAAAAAAATGAACTTTAACCGGAATGGCTCAAACAACCGAACCACTTTTCATCACATCAACAAGTATTCAATCGATTTGTTTCTCAATTAATTGTTTAATTAATTATTATTTTAAAATAATTTTATATTAAATAAAATAAAATAATAATAAATGAATTAATTTAGATAATTGTAAATTTTAAATAAGTACTTACTTGATTTAATAAATGATTGAATTAAAACATAATTTTAATAAATAACTAATTATTATTAGTATTATTATATTTAATTAAAACTATATATAAATAAATAAATATTATTATAGCTACATATTAAATTATTTAATTTATAAATTTAAGTTAACATATTATTTAATATTTTAATATTTAATATTTAATATATTTTTATATTGTTATGTCATTCAACAATCAACACTCAAACTAAAATAATAATTTTACAACATTCATACATACATACATACATACATACATTGTTATATACTTACTATATTCATACTTTATATACTTTATTATATTATATATATATATTATTATATACCTATTATATACTTATTATATACTTATATATATACAGAATGTCGGGCTAAGTTGATGTAAATGTGACTTTTTTGTACACATCATCAATTCACTTACTTAGCTAAATAAAAAAAACGAGAGGTGTGGTGGAACACTCGGTTGGAACTATGTTCCTATCGTGTCTTCGTATATTATAAAAATATAGCGCATACTTTATTATTAAGATTTGCTTTGATTTTTTTGTTTTCAATTTTGTACTTTTTTCTTCTGTCTATATTATTAAAAATATTCAGTGTACAGTATTTAAAATACTTTAAAGAATTTATTATCGCTGGAAATTTTTAGACACATAATTACTATTTTTAATACATGTTCTCCTAATATTAATTTAAGGACTTTTGATTTTTTTTTCAAATTAATTGTTTGTTGTTTTTAGCCTCGGGTTACGATAACTACGTGGAGTGGAATTCCCTACGGATCGAGCTAGTAACTATATAATGAAGAATGGTGTGGGTGGTGTGTAAGATAGGTGGTAATGTAGGGTACGATACTTAATAGAACCCACTCACAGAAGAATGACCATATCATATCATATCAGTGTCACTATCTAGTGTCACTGTCACTGTCATTATGACACCAACAGAATAATTTACTTAGTAAAGTAGACAAATAGATAGGTAATGTGCACATACCGCACCAAGTGTACATTACATGCAATATTATACACCTACTTTACAGGAACATATTTTTTATTTTTAATCTAAGTATTTAATCCTTGTAAGTTCGGTGAAATTTACTGAAGTTTTGTGCCCCTATTTCAACCTTTTAGGGGATGAATTTCGAAAAGTTCTTCCTTAAATGACACCTACAGTATAAAATCAATGTCCTCTCGAAATTTCAAACTTCTATCAATAGCGATTTAGGCTGGGCGTCGATATATCAGTCGTGATGTTGCCTATTCCCCCGCCAGATTATATACCCCCTCTGAAATGTTTCTGATTTTAAATTATATACAAAAAGAACCATTTTGAAAAAAAAGAAATCATCAAAATCGGATGAGTTTGAGGACTGCCCAAAAATGGCTATTTTATGTAAATATTTTTAATTGCAAATATTTAATTAATTGATAATTTAATAATTGGAGCAATTGTGGAAACTGATGGAGCATTTAGAGAGCAATTTTTTGATATATGATTTAATAAATTTTATTAATATTCCACGCTAACTATATTGTGGTATATATAACTTAAAAATATTAATGTAACATTTCTGAAAACCATATTCTAGAACCAATGCACGTTCTAGCATCATATCTTAAAAATGTTTAGACAGATGGCTCTGTACTGTTGATTCGCTTCAATTAGTTCAAATTTAATATACTTTCAAAATTAAAATATTATTTAATATCAAAAGCTCATTGTTAATGTTTAAAGACATAATTAATTAAAAAAGAAAAAATCAATAATTGTTTTATTGATATTTTTTTTTTAATAAGTATATTCAATTTTTTTTTAAATAAATAATCATAATTTTATATTTCGTTTCCGATTTTTTACGAACAGTGAACACGATCACGAATGAGTTTGCAAAATGCAAATGGCGTGATGTGATGTTGTTGTTTACATGAAATGTTGTGATATTTGTTTATTAAAAGTTATTCTACAAAATTTTATTTATTATTAAATGTAATATATTATTTAAAAACTTAATTGTAAGTTTTAAAGATTTATTTTTGAAGTATTTTTATATTTTTTATGTTAATAATTGGAATTTATGTTTCAGTGGTGAGATAAGAAATCATTACAATGACGCCATTACTGTTCTTACAAATAAATAAAACAACAGGTATGTTTATTAATATTTTTATTTTAAATATCTAATATTTAATATGAATTTTTAATTATTTTGATAATATTTTAATATTTTTGTAAAGTATTTTTTAAACAAAATTGATATTTTGAATAAATTTTTTTTAATAAATAATATACAATATTAATATTATGTGATTTGTTGATCGTTTATTAAAGCCGCCATCTTAGAACATCATCCTTTGAATTACCGAATCCATTCATCCTTATTAAATAAAGAAATGTATTTATTTTAAATAAAAATTTATAATGGGTTTTGAAACAAAGCGTTTTAAATTTTTAAGGTTCTGTTTTACTTGGTTTAATTTTATTTTTAACCCCCAAACCCAAAAAGAGAATTTAAATGAGTTTGACCGCTATGTTTGTGGTATCGTAGCGCCCAAACAGATGAACCTATTTGAATGTTTTTGGTTGAAAGGTAATTTAGTGGGGAGGGTTCTTAGCTATGTTTCAAGTGCGAGTTTTAGGGTTCCGTACTCGGAACAACTAAAAAATAGGTGTGGATCCTTATAAATCGGATCAGCTTGGAAAAATTAATTGAATGGAGAGTGTTCTTAAATACATTTCAATTGAGAGTTTAGGGTTCCGTATCCGAAAAATATTTTTATGGTTTTTTAAATTTCACTTGTGTTATTAAAAATTATACAAGAATTGATATGCAACACAGACTATATAGAAAGGTATTTAAACAGTTAATTCACTTAATTGTTTATTTTTATATGTAGTGTAGGGGAAAATATGAAAAATAGTGTGGTAAAACTGTTTCTGGTTGATTTGATAAGTCTGTGGTGTGTGGTGAACTGGTTTGTTGTGTTTAATATTTGATTACAAATGAATAAAATAAATAAATGAATTGAATAATAATTAATTAATATAATTAATAGTTTATTATATATTAATTAATAATGAATGTAACCATGATCATCAAATTAAATAAATAACTAAATGATGGTATTATTGAACTGATTGACTGACTGACAAGTGACAGTTTTATAATTAAAAACCGCACCGGTGTACAAATATAATATGTGTTGTTTTTAAATATTAATTAATTAATAATAATTAATTAAAATGGATGTAATGTCTAGTAATCATATAAAAGCTTTATTAAGTAAGTATGCACTATTTTAATATATAAATAAATATCTATTTATTATACAGGGTGTCCTCCTCCTTTTTGTAAGTTGACATATGCTTATAACAACTTTTGTCTATAAAACTGATTGGTGTGTAAGCGCACAGCTTTCAAGCTCAATAAATATATAGACGAAGAAAAAACGTTCGAAACGTCAACTCTGCTCAATGAACAAACTTAATAATTAGTCAATTTCAGTCAGAGTCAAGTGGTTTAATTTTTAGTTACAATGCTTCTGCTTGGCTGTCCTTTTAGCTATCTATCCGTGTATTGGATCAAGAAATGAAATAGTACTTTTTGTCATAGAATTTTATTTTCTACTTGATGCAATATAAACGTACGGTAATTACAGGACACCCTATATATGTATTTATTAATTTTGATATTGATTTGATATCTATACTTATATAGATAAAGCAATACATGAATGTAGTTCAAGTATACAAGAACGTGAAGCAGCTATCGATGAATTTTATAAAGTATTAAAGAAAACTAAAGATGGTGTTGCATATGGTGTTCATTTATTAGCTGAAAAGATTGCTGATTCACCTGAACAAGAATCATTAGAAGCCTTAGATGTAAGTATTTAATATTTAGTACTAGCTGTCAACTACCCGCTTCGTGGATCAACTATGTTGTCATTATCCTCTTTTTGTTCACAATTTCGTCGATTTATTATTTTGGTGCGGAATCCTAATTTTAGGTCAAAAATTTTAGCTGTACCCTGCCACGCTTCGTTGAGGTACATTATATATAGAATTAAATATAAGAAGTATCTAGTAAAATTTGATAACCTTCCGATAGATAAAAGAGTTCTATCGACGGAAGTGAAAACTTAAAACTTTGAAATAACTGTGTTCACGGACTGGCTCTTGGCCTTTGGCTTGATCTTCAGCCTTTGGTGCTTTGGCCTGGCTGGAGCAATCGACAGAGCTATTTTCGCATTTATAATATTAGTAAGGATTTAGAAATATTGTTTTATTTTATTATTATATTATTTGAAATGAAAACTTCTTTTCTCGCCCGAGAACAACGGTTCTCGCCCGAGCACTAAAGTTAAGCAACATTGAGTACAATTAGTTCTAGGATGGGTAACCATTTGAAAACACGGATTTAAGTTGCTGATGATCTTTTTTTTTTATATGTATTTTTAAATAATAATAAAGATTGTAATTGATTTGAATAGGTTCTAGATAAATGTATGTATCGATGTGGTGTTGTATTTCGTAGTGAAGTAAATAAATTTCGTTTCTTAAATGAATTAATAAAGATAGTATCACCTAAATATAAAGGTTTACATAAATCACCATTAGTACGTTATCGCATCTTATTATCAATGCATCATTGGGTTAAATCTTATCAACAAGAATATAAGATTAAAGAAGCTTATGAGATGTTAAAACGTCAAGGTATCATTATTGAAGATGTTCATGGTAATATGTCACCAATATTAAGTGGTTATAATAATACTAATAGTGGAAGTAGTGGAAATAAAATAATTACATCATCATCATCATCATCAGTAGTACCAGTTGTACCAGTAACAGTAGCTACACCTAGTAGTAATGTTTGTACTAATGCTAGTGCTACTAATGCTACTATATTTGAAGATGATGAGAAATCTAAATTATTAAAAAAATTATTACGTAGCAAGAATCCAGATGATTTACAAGCAGCTAACAAACTTATTAAAACAATGGTTAAAGAGGTTTGTATTCTGTAATTGAATAAAGATTAATTAATATTAATATTGATTTGTAATTGATTTGTATTTGTAATTGTATTTAAGGATGAAAAACGTTGTGAATTAGAAACAAAACGTTCAATAGAATTACAAACAGTTCATAATAATGCTAAATTATTAAATGAAATGTTAGATTCATATTGTTTAGATGGTGCTAATGGTGCTAATGGTGCTAGTTCTACAACTACTAATAATGAATTAGAATTAATTAAAGAATTATATCAAAGTTGTGAACGTTTAAGACCACATGTATTTCAATTAGCATCTGATACACAAAAAAATGAAGAACTATTAAGTAAGTAATTATTAATTATTATTATTTATACTTTACTTTATTTATTTATTTATATTTCATTAGTAATACTTAGTAGTTAGTACTAGTCTAGACTAGCTAACTAGATTCATCAGTTTAATTTGTAATATGTGCAAAATTATAAGCAAAAGTGTGTCCAACTTAAAACTATTTAAAATTTTAAAGAGCTATATCTTAGCGAAAAATGATTGAATCTGAATGAAATTAAAAAAAAATACTGATTAATAGATTGATAGATCCCAGGGTGATAAAACTGGTAGAAACCTAACATAACGAACAAAAGTTTGAACCCTTCCCTTGTATAATTCCTGTGCAGAGGCCTGGGTGTGATACAGGCCCCTGCACAGGAAGTATTCAAGGGAGTTGTTCAAACTTTTGCTTATCATAAGGTCAATAAAAAAAAACTCTTGTAAAAGAAAATCTTTTCGAGTAAGAGAAAATTTCATTAGAATTTAATAGAAGTTAATTCTGTGGCATACAGAAAAAACTTTTCTAAAACTTGGTGCGCATCAATTTCTACAATGACATGTAAATTGAGGGAGGCTAAATCGTTTAGCCGTTCTTAAAAATTATCGTATTCATCGCAAATACTGATATGTGAGGACTTTGAACATTTTTCTAAACTCTTGTACATCGTTTTCTCTTCATTCAATCATTTGTTTGACAGCTTCTCAAAAATGGGTGTGTGTATTTTTACTCAATGGGAGGGGTTTTGACCGCCAAAACTCCTCCTTTGTGCACGGACCTTACAGATTGATTATACTACCTGTTGTGTGGTATTTATATGATATCTTCAATGAATCAATTAATCAAGCATTCCATCTGATTCAATCCATATTATTAAAATTGATATTTAAATTAAATTATTATTTAACTATTTTAATAAATAAATATTATTTTGAATTTAGATCTTAATGGTGATTATTCAACATTAACTAAATATAATAATAATAATAATATAAATAAATTGAAGCACTTTTGGTCGCTTGCTAAACAATTTGGTAATAATATTTATATAAGTATTGATTATTAATTCTTTCATTTTAATTTAATTTAATATCAGTTTAAATTTAATTTATTTGCTGCATTTAATTAATATTAAAATGGTTTGCTTGCGACCACAGATGCTTTTTATTTTATTTACAATCAAAACTAATTAATTATATTATAATTATAAACATCATTCACCTTTTTCACTTTGTTCACCCTCTTTTTTAAAAACGGTTCAACATATAAATAAAAATTTTTAGATAAAAGTTGTAGAAAATCTTCTACAACTTTTATAATAAATATAAATATGATTAAAAGCATAAGAAACGAGATATTTACAAAAAACTGATTTTCGTTATTTTGTACCTTGAATATCTAAAGGCACGTACACACGTGATCATATATATCTGTTAAGACAACATTTGTACTATTTATCAAAACAAAGGTTTATATTAAAATTCAGCTTACTCCGTTGGATTCCAAGTTGAAACCCTATTATGATTGGAACAGTAATTAAATATTGTATGATGTATTATTTATAATTATAGTTTTGATTCATTCATTATATTACATATTAAATATTTATATTTTATTTAGTACAGTTTAGTACTACATCTGTTTGCAGTATAAATAAATGTACAAGGGTTGTATTAAATACATAACATAGTGTTGTAAATACTTTTTTTAATTAGAGTAATTATGAAATATACGAATTTACGGAAGGACCATACTTATAAGAAAGATGGTGCTACATTTGTTTATTTTTTACATGTATATTACTCATAAGTATGCTTATGTTAGAGTAATTGCCTTGGGGTGGGACACATTTATACTATAGGGTTCGTTATGATACTGAAAAATAGTAGGTCTATCCATGAACCATGTTTAAAACAGCAGGTGTGCTTTGACGTCAACAAACTTCAGGTGAGAGAGAGATGGTCAAAGAAAGGCTGGTTTGAACTTGGGAATGACAGAGACGTTACTTAGCATTATTAATTAAAATATAAATATTTAATAAAATATATATTTATTATAATTAATAAAATAAATAAATTAAATAAAATGAAGTTAAATTAAATATATATGTTATGTTTTTTTAGATGATATATTAGAAGCAAGTGTTGCATTAGGTGAAGTTTATGAAAAATATAAAAGAATTATAATACAAGGTTGTACAAATACAACAATAACAACAACAACATTAACAACAAGTATAAATAAACAACAACCACAACCACATACAACAACAACAACAACAACATGTAATAATATTATTGATACAACAGATATTGTTGATCAAACAACAACATCATTATATAATAATAGTTATTGTTCAGATTTATTACAAATAAATAATATAACAACAACAACAACAACAACAACAACAGATGATTTATTAGATTTAACAACACCAACAACAACAACAAAAACATTACAATCATCATTATTAAATAGTAATAATGATGATATTATTGAATTAAATGATATATTTAATAATACAACAACAACAACAACATTAAATAATTTATTATTACAACCAATACAACAACAACAACAACAATATAATAATAATAAATTAATAACAAATACAACAACAACAACAAAATGTAATGATGATGATGATGTTAGTGGTGGTGGTGGTGGTGATGCATTCAAAGAATTAAATTTATTAAGTGAACAATTATTAAAACAAAATTTAAATCAAATAACAACAACAACAACAACAACAAATAATAATCATGATTTATTTAATATTATTGATACAACAACAACATCTGATACATTAACAACAACAACAACAACTGATAATAACAAGTAAGTATTATATTATAAAATGACTTAAGTTGTGTTTAATAATAAATAAAATAAATATTTTTAGATTATTAATAAATGATTTAAGAAGTAATGAACAACAACAAACAATACCAACAACAACAACAACAAATTTATTATCATTAGCAACAACATCAACAACATGTTTAGAAGAAGAAGATAATAAAGATAAAGAAGATAAAGAACAAGAACATGTTATAAATAATAGTAATAATGATGATAATAGTAATAAATTAATAAAAGAAGAATTAAATAAATTATTATTAAAAATGAATATAAAGGATATAAAATGTAATAATTTAAAAGAACCAATAATATTATATAATAAAAATAATATTGAAATAAAATTAAATTATACTAAAAATAATTCAATAATAAATATTATAAATAATAAATATCAATATTATTGTTATGTTATAACAACAATAAATAAAAATATAAATAAAATAATAAATAATTATATATTTAATTGTATAAAAACAACAAATGATAAAGATAATAATACTGATAATAATAAATATATAATTAAATTAGAAGAAATAAAAAATAAAACAACAACTTTATATAAATATGAACCAACATTTATATCAACAACAGAATTATTAAATAATAATTATTTAACACAAATATTATTAATAACAAATACAAATAATACAAATATTAATATTAAATTAAAATATATGATTTGTTATACAATATGTAATGCTGATACATCTGATTTAGAAGAACAAGATTTAATATCTGATACTGATTATATAAAATTTAATTTATATTAAGTACTTGAATATCATCATCAGTTATCACTTTATGAGTAAATATGCCATTTATTATCTAAATAAATGTTTAAACGAATGAACGTACATACATACATACATACGTACCATCAAACTAAATGTGAATTAAATATTGAATTAAATATTACATGAATTAATTAAATTATATAGAAATAATTATTTATATATTTATAATAATATAGAATGAACTACTAATATAGAAACAAACAAACAAATAGATAGTAATAATATTTAAATCTAGTCATATTTATTTATAATTATTATTAATTATTTATATTAATGTGATATTAAATAAATAAATGTTAAGTAATAAATAAATAAATAGTAGTACTTAGTTAATTAAATTTAATTTTATATATCTATATTTATGTAATTAATTAATTGACTATTGAACAGATCTCATTAATAATAATAATAATAATAATATGAGAACTGTAAGTTATTGATTATAAATGTATTTACTTACTTATTTATTGATTGTACTATAATGATGATGTCATGTATTTACTTACTTACTTAATTTATAATTGTTTGACTTAACTTACATAATTATCAAATGAAAATAAACAATTGTTTAAATACCATGTATAGACAATGTTGATTACAGAATCGTTTGTTTTTAACATTATGTAAGTAACGAAAGATAGTCACTCTTTTTAGACACAAATAAAATACTTACGAGTAAACATTGATGTTTATGAACAAATATTTATTACAAACAAGAGAAAAATAAATATTTCAAACTCGACCTCACTTTTTACGCCCTAAGCACGTTGTAGAAATTTTAGCTTGATATCTTTTTTCGTTTTTGAATTATCATGTTGACAGACGAACGGACAACCGAAAATGGACTAATGTATATTTCATGTAATTTTAAAATTAAAATTTGGAAGCTTAAAGTGACACATTTGAAGCAGAACTTACATAAATGTGAATGTAATGTAATGTAATGTTAACTAATAAATAATAAAAGACGTAAATATTATTAACTAAAAATTAAATAATATATATTTATTAAAAAATAATATTAATATATACATAATTAATTGTAATATTTATATTTATATTTATATGTAATTAAGTAATTAATTTATTATTTAAATAATTTCATCTCTAAATGCTAATGCAGTAACAGCTTTCTGATGTCCTAAATATTCACGTTCCATTTGTCCAGTTTCAACATTCCATAATCTAGCTAAATTATCTGATGATGCTAAATATAAATAAATATTAATTAAAAATATTAAATATTAAATTTAATTGATAATTATTAATTATTACCTGTAAATACATATTGTGAATCGGCACTAAAAGCAGCATCCCAAACCCAACGTTGTATATCATGTTTTAATTCTTGTACTAATGAAAAGTCTGATGTCTTCCATACACGTGCTGATTGATCAGCTGATGTTGTTACTAATAAACTATTAATTAATAATTAATATTAAATCTATTTAAATATCAATCAGTACTTACGATGAATCTGGACTAAATTTACAACGTAACGCATAACGTTTATGTGCTTCAATCTTATGTTTAGGATTCAATTTAGTTGGTTCATCATCACCATCACCAGATGTTAAACTCCAAATATAACAATGACCTTTATTATTCACAGCAGCCATAAACTGTCCATCTGGATCAATACAGATCGATTGTATCGATGCTTCTGGTTCTGGTATCAATTGTTCGTTATGATCCGTTTTCAAGTCCCACAAGTGTATGATACCAGACTGATCCCCTACCACTAATTCTGATTGATTTGGATGTAAGTAGACACAATTAACAGGAGCGTTCACTTCAAATATCCGTTGACATTGTAAGTTTCTACTTCTCAAGTCCCATATACGTGCACTACAATCTTCGCCACCCGTGTACATCCATTTGCCATCCTCTTGGAAGCCAACACTTGTCACGTTCTTAACGATGCCCTCGTAGTTGATGATCGGTGTTGGATTGTTCGATAACAAATCATACATTCGAATGTGTTGATAACCTGCTGCCGCTAACAGTTGCTTGTCAGGTGTAATTTCTAAGGCATTCACTTGACTATCAGCATGTTGACAGGTTCGTTGACAGATGCCAGTGTGTGCTTGCCATATTTTAATTGTATGATCGTATCCACCAGTTGCAAATATTACTTGATCACTGGTTACCGCTGTCTCTACTGACATTTTATTTACCTCTCTAAGTCTAAACTAATTATTATTATTGTAAACTTAACCACACTATTTTAATAATTATTTACTATATTCACATCAATACAAAAAACAACTAGCTGTTACTCATTCGCTTCAATATCTAAAACGATAATGTCAACTTTTACAACTGCCTTTTTCGGCTTCCTTAAAGCCGTTTTACCTTATAAAAAAAAATAATAATGTTAATTGTAAAAAAATTATAATCGCTGAATGAGTTTCAAAAAAGTTTTTATCATGAAGAAAATTTATTGTAGATTCTGTTTATGTAAAATAAAACATTACCTTACTACGCTTTACAAAAAGAAAACATAAAAAACTTTAATTTTTGAATTTTTTTTTATATTTTTATAACATTTTTTTACATTTACGTCATACAAATTGCCTAGTTGACTAGTCATGTGACAACCGTACCACTTTAATAAACAAAACTAGAATAAAATGTTTATAGCAATTTAAATTATGACTTGTAGAAAAAACATCAAATATAAATGAAACAGTCTATTTTTAAATGTATGTCTGTGAGTCTATGTATATGAAGTAAAGTGAAGTGAGCGTTATATTTATGTGGAGCCATTTTAATTTATTATCAATGAAGTGAATATAGATATAGATATAAAAGTTGATGCTTGAAGCTTGAAGTGTGGTTGAGGTAAAGATATTGATATTAATTTTTAATAATATTTAATATTTAATTTATTAATTAAAGTTAATAATTAACATTTTAATTGTATTAAAGTGTTTGTTATTTGTAGATAATTGTTAATTTTATTCAATCAAATCAACAAATAATTATATTTGAATAATATCAAAAAATAAATAAATAAAATGGCAAATGAAATGAATACTACAAGTGAATTGGAGGATGTTAATAAAGTTGTTGGTGGTGGTGCTGGTGGTGTTGGAAGTGATAAAGTAGTTACAGATGATGAAAAACAAATATTTGAAATGGTTACAAAGAATGATATTGTTGGCTTACAAATGTTATTACAAAAGATTGGAGCTGGTGCAGATGTGTACGATGAGAATGGTATGACACCATTACAACATGCTGCTTATAAAGGACATAAAGAGATGGTACAATTATTATTAGATCAGGTAAATTAAATATTGAATAAATAATTGTTTTAATTTAAATAAATATAATTTATATTTTATATTATATACAGGGTGCTGATGTAAATTCATGTAAACATGAACATAAATATACAGCATTACATTTTGGTGCATTAAATGGTTCATTAGATATATGTTTATTATTATTAGAAGCTGGTGCTTGTACAACAACATTAAATACGGTATCACGTACACCTGCACAAATGGCTGCATTTGTTGGTAATCATGAATGTGTTGCATTAATTAATAATTTTATTACAACAAAATCATTAAAATTATTACTAGAAATCAATAATCATATAACAAGAGTTATACAACCATCATTATTATTAAATAATTTTATTGATTTATTACATAAATTTATAATAAATATTAATATATCACCAATAAATATATTAATAAAATTAAAATCATCAGAATTATTATATAAAAATATTACAATAATAAAAGAAATATTACAATTATTAATAAAAGATGAAATGAATAATAAAACAAAAACAATAACAAATATTAATAATAATAATAATAATGAAATATTAGCATTTAAATATCATTATATGAATTATATATTACAAATAATAGAAAATAAAATTAATAATAATAAAGATAAATCTGATAATTGTAATAATATAATTGATATTATTGAATTATATATACGTAAATTATTAAAATCAACAGATTTAATTGATTTATTAATCAAAGATTGTGTACGTGAATTTATTTATCGTGATACAACAATATTTAGATCATTAATAACATCATTAACAACAAATAATACTACAAATGATTCTGATGATGAACTATTAAAACCATTATTTATATTAATTTGTTTAATTAATGGTCAACAATATTGTTACATGTTAAATAATAATAATAATTGTTGTATAACATGTTTACAATTTAAACCAAATAAGAAATGTTCGAAATGTAAACAAGTACAATATTGTGATCGTGAATGTCAACGTTTACATTGGTTTATACATAAAAAAATATGTCAACGTAATCAACAACAAAATATTAATAAAATAAATAATAAAACTAATAATACTAATACAACCACTAGTAATAATGTTGTTGATACTAATGAAATTACATCACAAATACATAATATTTTATTAAAACAATAAATATATTTATATTGATTGTACTTCAATTATAGATTACAAATCATTTTAATTCATGTTTTTATTGTTGTAGTAGAATGGAAATAAATATCTAAAAAAATAAAAAGTATCTTTAAAAATTTTACTTCGTACCCAAAAATCAATATTTTTAGATGGGTTAAAATAAATCCGTCTTTTTTTTTCTTTCAAATTTCAAAATAAACTAGTCATCAAATAAAATAAAACCATACCTCCCCCGTTTTCTAAGAAGTTGATTTTTTGGTACAAAACAACACTGTTTTCTGTATGATGATCATTTTTTAAAATTTAATTAATCGATATGTTGTTAAATAGTTTATTTAAAATGATAGAATAATAATCGTTTTGTAAAAGCTTGTATTTGGAGGACAACACGTTCAAAGTGTTTTTAAAATTAATATTATAAAAGTGATTGTTATTACAAGTTAAAAATTAATATTTTTGGTTTGATACTTAAACTTGTATTATTTATTTATTTATAATTTCATAAATAATACGTTTTTTTTTTTTTTTTTATAAATAAATTTTTTGGAATGTATTCTAAACAAAACATATTATATTAAATATTAAAAAAATCCATATTAATTCATATAAATAATAAATATATATCAATTTAAATGTTTATATTCTGTATATTTAATTTAATAAATAAATAAATAAATATTAGTTATCAATCAGTTAACTAACAACAATCAATCAATTAATTTAAATTGTAACAACTTTATAAACAAACATTGAGGTAGATTTGTTTGTTAAGGCTTCAAACCTCCTTCAATCCTAGAACAACTACCTAGAACCACCTAGCGCAGCGGTATTATCATCATGGCTAGAACGAATCAAGTATTACTAATTCTTCTTTATTCTAATTATCATGTTGGACTTTTGTATTTTGTGTTTGGATAATCTTTCTGGATAAGGACCTACCTGCTTAAGACAAGATGACAAATGAAGAATATGCAAAATAAGTAGGTAATTATCTTTGCTTTTTTTCTTATTAAGTGAATTGGAAAATTGAACATGTCTTGTTCATAAATGATTAAAATTATAGAAAATTTTTTATTAGAAAGTTGCTCAATTAAAAAAATGATAACATTTATTCCGAAAAGTTAATAGTACAAGAACTGGCAACATTTTCCAGAATTAATTTTAAATATATGTTCAGTAGTCTAAATGTGACACTGTGATTTTACTTACATTTTACAGCTTTATTAATTTACAAATACACTATACAAAGTCTTGGTCATATATTTTGTAAACATCTCCTTTATAGAAATGCACTATATCGATTTTGAGTGAATTCATACTCCCATTCCCATTTGGCCAATTTTTGGAATGGCTACATCGTGCCTATCAACTTTTTTGAGGGTTGGATCCACGCCTGTTATTGTTTTTATAGACGTAAAAAGAAGAAGCACAAGTTTTGCATGAATTTTGAAAGCAAACGTTTTCCATCGACTCCCATAAAAATCTACTGACAAGGAGTTTATCGATATAATAAGAACAATAATAAATAAATAATTAATTTGTATCTTCTTATATATATTGTTATCAGCAATCTTGGAAACGACTCCATCGATTTTCATAACATTTAGTATGGAAGGAATTTCGGAAGTGAAATATGAAAGGTCGATCATGTAAGTACTAAAAAGTACTAAATAAATAAATAAGTAAATAATTTGTGTGTTATATATAATTTAATATATTTGAATATACAAAACAATAAATGAACATTTATAAGAACATAAAACAAAAAACACTTGTTGCATGTGTTCTTAAAAATTTAAAACAACATCATATTTAATTAATTTTATAAATGGTTTAATTAAATTAAAAGTGTTTGTTTTTATTTATTTACTACCCATCAATTTAACATTATGATGATGATGATTCATATTAGATGATGTTGATTGATCTATTGTTGATGATGATGAACCACTGCCACTACCACCATTATAATTATTATATTGTGGTTTACCATGTGTAAATGGTAAATATTTATAATCAATCATATGCTAATAAAAATAAAATAAATAATTAAATTAAATTAAATTAAATATTAATTAAATATTACTTAAACTTACTCTAATTTGTCTTTTCATTGTAATACATAATAATGTAAAAAAGTACATAACTAATATTGGCCAAAATACTGGAATATTAAAACAATCAAAGAGCGTACAAATTAATGCAATACAAGTTGATTTTGTTACTGAATACCAGAATTTAAATTCTGGTAAACGTCGTATGAATGGACGAAACTCTTCATTGGAACGTGTTGGTAACGCTGGACCATCATCATTCAATTCTGTATCTAAATCCATTGCTGGATCGATTTTAGGTGTTAAAAATGCTATAAATAAATTTAAATGATAAATACCCAAAGCATATGTTACTATATACCATCCCTAAAAAAAATAAATAAATAAACAAATTAATAAAATATAATTATTATATAAAAATTAAGTTCAACAAATAACAGTCCGACAATCTTACAAAATGGTGCTCATAAAAGTATAAAAACAAGAAAATATTTTCATCTGAAATTAGTAAAATTGTCATTACAGTCGGGGGACCTCTGACATTAATCAATTTATCACAGGACAGGAAAGAAGTCCTATGTCATAATAATTTCTGATGAAATTATTTTCTTGTTTTCATACTTTTAAGAGCGCGATTCTGTATTTGTCGAGGTTTTAGTTTTCGAACTTTATTTTATTTACACCATTTTGAGATTATATATTTGTAATAAAGTACTAATTACTCAATTTTATTTGATACCAAACACGCTATCATTCAATTATAATATGTTTTTAGTTTATAACTTTACGTCCTCTAGCGGACGGTCATATTCAAGTTAATGTGACGGTGGGACAGAAAAACATACATACATACATACCGGTTAAACATATAACCTTCGCTATTGTATGTATAGTCGGGGTAAAAATACAGAAAAACTCGATAAATTTAACCGTGCATCTTATATCGGTTTTTTATTCGAATTTAATTTAAGATTTATCCGTTTAGGAATTCGGACGCCACAGACAGACAGACTTTGATATAATTTGTTACTGGAAAGAATATAAAAATAAACCGTTTTGATGTGAGTGTAGGACTCTCACTCCTCCTTAAAAATAAAATTTAGTTTAGTTGATTTACTTTTACTTACTTGTTGTGTAACAATACGTATTCCAAATAATATAACAAGTAATATTGCAAAGGCCCAACGTAGACGTGTATGAGGTGTCCATTTATCTAATAAACTTTGATAGGTTTGTGACAATCTTAAGTACAATCTACTTACAGCACTTTTATTACTTCCTGTACCTCCTGTACTATTTACATTCAATAATTCATCATGCTCATCTAGTCTCATTTTATTTTATTTTATTAATTTTAATATTTTTATTTAATTATTACTTTTATTTATTTATTAAACTACAATTATTAAAAAACATTATTATTAATTAATTATCATTATCAATAAGCAATACATAATAATTATATGCATATAATATGATATGATTCATGATTAGATATTTAATTTTATTTATATATCAAATCAAATCAAATTAAATCATTATTAATAAAACATACCTTTTTAATTTTATTTATATTTATAATTATAATTCTATGTAATACGTTTGTACATTTTATTTCTTTTAAAATTATTCAACATCCACGTCAAAACTCAAAACATCATAGCAGTAGATAGTACTAGTTAGTGGTAATAGAGCAGTGCAATACGAGTACGAGCAGAGATACCAGTCTGAATCTAGTAATAATACTTACAAGTACTATGAAGTTAGCTTTTATTATAAACCATTTATTTAAATTGATCATTAAATATTATTAAACATATAAAATTGGGACTACCAACGTTACTTATAACTCTCATTTAAAATGTAATTTCATGATAACACTTGTTACCATTTGGATGAAAAAAAAAACTTCAGCTGCGTCAAACGATATGACAATTTTCCGCTGCAGAAGTTTTTTTTTTTCATCCAATAGCTTCATGGCTTCAACTGACCAAATTTGTCGCTCAAGCTCAGCGTTAAGCGTCATCATGAAAAAACACATTGTTTTTGCCACTCTTATTTACAATTAGAAGCTGGTCATAGTTACATGTTTTTCAGTTAGATGCATTTCTAATTTGACGCTCAAAGTCAGCGTCAAGCGTCATCATGTAGTTACACCTTTTAAATTTGATGCTTCACATAGTTTTATTTTTTTCATGAAGATTATAATTTGTCGTTTAAATCCAGCGTCGAGCGTCATTATGAAATTACATCTTAAAGAATATATTTTCATAATTCAATATTAGTCGTATAAAAAGTGTTTGAGAATTGGTAAATGAGAAGTGAACGGAACCTAAACAATGAATAATGTAAGGTTGTTAATGAACACACCCATTATAAAATTGATGTGAAGATAGTAACATAATAATAATATTATAGATTGACATTTATTTAAATACACGAGGTTTAAACTTATTTAAACCGTTTAAACATAATATAATACAGTTAATAATTTAAATATTAAATTAAAAGTTATATTAAATAAATAAATAAAAATGGATGATAATAAATTAATATTACAACCAAATTGGCATAGTGAAATATATCGAACATTAACACCAAAATTAGATGTTACAACTTTATATAAATATTTAGATTTTATAGAAGTTAGTGAAGGTATAAATTAAATTTAATGTTTAATATTAATTAATGTTTGTTTAATATTATAATGTAATGTTTTAAGATGGACATGTATTAATTGGTTCATCAAATTTAACTGGTCGTCGTTGGTATGGATCTGTTTGGTATTATGAAACATTAGATTTATGTTTAACAAGTAATTTAAGCACATATGTAGCAAATAAAACAATGAACGCTGGTGTTATCGATGGTAGATTTATTAAAGCAGATTCAACTAAAATGATTGTAATTGATGATAGTGGTTGTATACAAGTGTTATCATTACCAGAGAATGGTGATGAACCAGATGATAAACTACAATTATATAAGTTATCAGAAGAACATGAATCAATAATCAATTCAATTGAATTATTTAAAACAAATCAAACACATTTTATAACATGTTCATCAGATCAATCAATTAAAATCTGGGATTTAGAGTATACACGTCTGGAATCAAATGAATATTTAAATTCATTTAATACTTACAAGTTAGTTTTTATTATTTTATTTAAAGATACTCGCTCAACGGGTATTATAAGTTTGATCGCTACGTATGTTTATGGTATCTATTTATTAAGTAATTTGATATATTTAAATGTTTCAGTTCAGCACATAATGATACAATCACATCAATCGATACACATTTAACAAATAATAATATATTTGTATCATGTTCATTAGATCAACATGTATTATTATGGGATCAACGTTTAGGATCAACTAGTACTGAGGGTATCAATAAAGAATCAAAATCAATATATTTAAATGAATTTAATGGTTTAACAAATATTAAATGGTATCCTAATATTGCATATGATTATCTATTAACATGTACAACAGATGGAGGTGACCTCTATACATTAGATATTAGAAATACTAACTCATATTTATATAAATTAAATATAAATATGAATAATGATTCAATATATTCATGTAAATTTAATTCAACAGGTACTTTATTAGCGATCTGTAGTGATAATAATATTATTAATTGTTTAGATACTTCAACATTATATTTAAATTTAGATTCAACAAATATTATTTATACAGATCAAAGTAAACATCATGATTTTATTAGAGGTTTAGCATGGAATACTAATAATACAGATAATGTTTTATATACTTGTGGATGGGATCAACAAGTACATAAACATTCTATACAATTAACTTGTTAGTTGTAAATAACATCAACATGGACAAGTCCAACTCCTTAATTTACAAAAATCATCTTTTTATTCGATTTAAAAACTTATCTTTAATTTCAAAACATCCATCCATTGTTTATCTTTTGAAAACTATTTAAATAGATCTTTAATTTCAAATAACCATGGTCTGATCAAGTGTGGGAGGGGGGGTGTGTACCTTACAAATACCTTCAAAGAAAAAACCACCAACTTGGTGTTAAATCACAAGATCTAGGCGATCAATGAACAAGAATTTATCCAATTACCAAACCGTTCAAAATTCTTCATCATTTTTTTGAACCGGAATGCTTTACTTGTCACACGTCAATCGTCTACATGAAGCAATAAAACTTTAATTTTTATTCCTCTAAGAAGGAAGTTTCCTGAAACCTGGAAGCACTCCCTTACTGTTATGTACGTTTGGTAATATTAATATGATCAAAATTGGTTACAACAATCAAAATAAAATGCCCCACTCGAATGGTAACTATGGGCTAAAGTAGTTTTACTTACCAGTCCAATAACTTTCTGACCTACAAGATGAAAACATTTATTTCCCTATCTGATACTATTAATGCTTTATAATAGGGAGATATTTGTTTGAAAATTAGAAAATTACTGGTCTGGTAACTGAAGGCCATACTCATTTCATAAAATAGTTACCCGACCAATAACTTTCTAATTTATGGGCTCATAAAAACAATTACTTGCCTTTCAAGTACTACAAATTCATAGCAAACAATTACTGTCAATCTGTAAAGCAAAAGTTTTTATTGATCTGGTAACCAAAGGTCATACCTATCACTATTTACCACATTTATAATAACATTATTTAAATATTAAATTAAATTAATTTAATTATTATATTAAACATTTAATTGTTTTAAACGTAATTAATAATTAATAAGAAAAAAAATTAAGTCATTTGTTTTTAAATAAAACTTTGTACTTCCTTACCTCTTACTATCCTTAAAACTTTGTTTGCACATAAGGATCTTGAAAAAACTTTAGGGTGAAAACACTTACCTACTATTTTCCTATCAGGTACTACTTATTCCCTTGTAACTCATATTCTCCTAATACAAAGTGAAGAAAATTTAATAATTTTTGGTTGAATTAGTATTTAAAAAGTGACTTGTGAAAATGGAAAATTGGCTATATCACGAAAACGGTTAGATTTAGGACAAAAAGGGCGAAAATTTTGAGCCCCTCCTCAATCTCTAGCTTAGAATGTTTTTCCAAATAACATCGATGAAACATTTTCGGGAAAATGGAAAATTTTATTAAAATATTGAATATTTTTTTCATTTTTTTGTGTTTTTTGGCCAAAATTACTTCAATTTTCTTCAATTTGTATTAGGACAATATAATGCCAGGTTAGTACACTAAGATTTTCATAAAAAGATTTTCTTTTTTATTTGCACATAAGGTGCAAACAAATAATTCGCTATGTTAATGGATCGAAACGAACAATTAGTTAAAAGTTTTATACTAATTAATTAATGCCAGAAAAGGATAAAGGTTTTTAGGGTGAAAACACTTACTTACCATTTCCCTATCAGGTACTACTATTTCCCTTGGAACTTATATTCAATACAAATATTTATATCCAATACAATAACTTGAATCTTTAAAATTTATTTTATTAAACAACACCAGAAGATAATTTAATAAAAATTATTATATTTGTATTTAATGTAATTAATAATTAATTAATAAATAAATAAATATATTTATTATTTTTAAATTTGTACCAGTTAACAAAAAAAAATGAAGTATAAATATTAAAAATCATTTCTATTAACAAACGTAAGATTTATTTAATTTGATGCATTGAAAACAATGTAAGTTATCAAATGAAACTTTAGGGCCATCTATAGAAAACATATTGAACTACACATAATTACAGAAGCAGAGACATCTATGGTAAATAGTTTGAACTAATTATCAATTGCGACAGTAATGCCATCTATCGCAAATAGTCTGAACTAACATGATACCGATGACAGTGACATCTATGAATAACATTTTGAACTAACAGTAACGACGGTGGTGCCATCTTTGGCGAATATTTTGAACTAACAGTAACGACGGTGGTGCCACCTCTGGTGAATATCTTGAACTAACAGTTACGATAGTGGTGCCATCTTTGGTGAATATTTTGAACTAATAGTAACGACGGTTGTGCCATCTTTGGTTAATATTTTGAACTAACTGTTAAAAATTTTCATAATTTTTGGTGAAATTAGTTTTGAAAAAGTTACATCTGAAAATGGAAAAAATGGCTATATCTCGAAAACGGTTGGTCCTAGGGCAAAAAGGACGAAAATTTTGTGCCACTCCTGAACCTCCTGATTAGAATGTTTTTCCAAATAACATCGATGAAAAATTTCCGGGAAATTCGTGAAAATGGAAAATTTTGTTTAAAAATTGATGGATTTTTTCTCATTTTTTTGTGTTTTTTGGCCAAAATTACTCCAATTTTCTTCAATTTGTATTAGGAGAATATAATGCCAGGTTAGTACACTAAGATTTTCATAAAAAGATTTTCATTTTCTTTTTTATTTGCACATAAGGTGCAAATAATTCGCTATGTAAATGGAACGAAACGAAACGAACAAAATAAATAGTTAAAATTGCTTTATTTATACTTATAAAATAATACCAGAAAAAAGAAAAAAAAAAAAGGTTTTCAGGGTGAAAACACTTACTTACCATTTCCCTATCAAGTACTACTTTTTCCCTTTTCAACTTATATTCTCCTAATACAAATGTTAAAAATTTTCATAATTTTTGGTGAAATTTGTCTTGAAAAAGTTACATGTGAAAATGGAAAAAATGGCTATATCTCGAAAACGGTTGGTCCTAGGGCAAAAACGGCGAAAATTTTGTGCCACTCCTGAAACTCTTGCTTAGAATGTTTTTCCAAATAACATCGATGAAAAATTTCCCGAAAATTCGTGAAAATGGAAAATTTTGTTTAAAAATTGAATGATTTTTTCTCATTTTTTTGTGTTTTTTGGCCAAAATTACTTCAATTTTTATTAGGAGAATATAATGCCAGGTTAGTACACTAAGATTTTCAGCAAAACATTTTCATTTTCTTTTTTATTTGCACATAATTGGAAACGAACAAATAGTGAAAACTTTTATACTGAAAAAACTTGTGGGATAGGATATGGATCATGGATTATATATGGTAGAGATTAGAAGGATCACCTTCATCCAAGTTGAAAACATTAAATAATAGTTCTTAAATTAACCAGAATGGCGGTTGTGTAGCAACTAATAAACAAATAATATATATTTATTATGTCTTTACATTTACATTTACATCATCTAGACCTGCATCTGCATCTTCATCTGCTGTATCAGCTGCATCTACTTCTATAGCACCTTTACGTTCTGGTATTACTTTTAAAAACGATTCTTTCCAACTAGAGCCTTCTATCACACGTAATAATATTTCAAACACTAAAAAAAATAATAAATTTATTAATTCATATAATATTAATCATTAATTAATTACATTTAGGCCAGTCGCTCTATTTTGTGATTAGCTTTTTTGAGGTACATACTTTGCGACAATGGGAATGGCTTCTCAATGTTATCCAAAAAATATTTCAAAATAATTGCACTAATAATTGAGAAAATTGGGATTAATTTTTGCTGATAACATTAAACTTTGCTGATAACTGTATCTTTACTTTTTTTTTAGAAGGTTTGAACAAGTTTGACAAATTTTCGGGGAGTAGAATATTTATGATATTTTGTTCGAATTTGTAATTATAATAGAAAGGCGCATAAAGTTGTTAGTATTTGGAAATTGGATGAACCAGCGCTGACAATGGAAGGAGTTAAACACCAAAATGAATCCCCTTAAGTCCAGATATGGTTAAATATCTACAAAATATCAGAAAATCAAAGTTTTTTATTAACTTTGCTGGCAGTTATTACAGAATTAATATTTGGAGCATATTTTTAAATTAATTAAAATTGTTATTTTAGTTAATAATTGTTTTTGAATTTAAAAAAAGTATTAAAATTATTTTAAAAAATATTCCCAAAATGTTAATTCCGTAATTACTGCCAGGCAAGTTTGATTTTCTGATATTATGTAGATATTTAGTCATACTTCGCCCTCCTCCCGAGGGGATTCATTCATTTTGATCGCGAACCTCTTCCATTGTTAACAGCGATCCATTAATTTTCAAAAATAAACATTATAGACCTGTTATTATTACAAATTCGAAAAAAATATCATAAATAGTACATAACCTCAGTCCTCACCGTTTCCGAAAAGATAAAATTTTGTCAATTTCAAAACTTCAATTGCTTATAACTAAAGAAGGGGTAAAAATACAGGGTCGAACTTTAAATAGGTCGAAGTCGAAGTACGTATTTTGAATTATTTTCAACTTGACCATTTCATGTTATCATCATGATCGTTCCATGGCAACTTTTTTGATAACATTAAGAAGCCACCTTCTCCCGCAATGTGTGTACCTCAAAAAAGATAATTTTGTTTTTTGTATGATAGAGAACCTATAAAACTAGCACCTGTACAACCTATATAAATATAATAAATAAAATGTTATCGATAAGTAACTTGAATGAATTAGTTTTACATACCTTGATCAATAGTTAATACTTTCCTTGTTCTCATTTGTATATATTGATTGATTGGTAATTGACCATGTTTTATATTATTATCACAAGCTAATTTATAACAAAGACCCTACAAGTACAACACAACCATCATAAAAATATATCAAAAATATACAGTGTGTCAACCATCCACCCACCCACAACTGTATATACAGGTACAGGTACAGATACTATACTTGTAAATTTTATTATTTTGTATTATAAGAAAACAAACTCATTTTTTATGAAAACTTTGGTTTATTCTAAAAAGTATGTAGGTTCTAAATAATGTACAGGGGTAGCCAAACATTTAGAAGCACTATTTTTATTTTTGGTAAACTAGCCTTGTTTTTTATAAATTGACAAAATGTTACAAAGGCAATTAAAATGATGACTTGAAAACAAAATATCAACAAGATTTGTGTGCTTTAATTTTATATTTGTGAATAAAAGTTGTAATTATTAATAAACATAACAAACATTAAATCAATGAACATGTTCTACTTCTACTAAAACACATTTTTCAATTAAAACCTTAACTATTGAATTTTAGACTATTATAAGTGTAAAGAAACTATTTAATAAGTTGCGCCTAATTGTCAAATTTAAATAAATCTTCTTGATATTTTGTATTAAAATCATAATTTTAATTGTCTTTGTAACATTTTGTTAATTTATAAGAAAGCAGTTAGCAGATAGTTTATAAAACATAAAAATAATGAATCCAAATGTTTGATAACCGTGTACCTACATTATTTACAAGTTTTAAATATGCCTGCAGAATAAGTTTAATTTTTTATAAAGAATGACTCTTTTACGTTTTAAATAAAAACTTACTTTATGTTGATTATGATCAACTAAACCACCAATTATATAAATATGATCATCATATAATTCATTAATGATATGATCACTATCTGATGTTAAATATATTAATTTATCTTTATTTGAATTAAATATTGATAAATATGATTCTGTTTTAAAATTAATATCCCAATTCTGATAACCATCATGTTTTTGTATTTCATTTTCAATTAAACCATTAAAACTAGTTAAATATAATTGTACAGGTGTTGATGAACGTCTATTTAATGAATATACACGTAATGTTTGTTTTATAACTTTATTTAAATCCTATAATTATAAAATTATAAATTTAATATTAATTAATTATTAATTTAAATAAATAAAATAGTTACTTACTTTATTTGACATTAATTCATCAAAACTTAAATCAATAACAATACTTGTTTTACATTTACTTAAAATCATTTTACTATGTTTTAATTCTTTACGTGATGGTCCTAATTTAATATTACAACTCTTTGCTTCATCAATTCTTTGTTTTTTACGTGCACGTTCTTTTAAACGTTTCTCATGTTTTCTAGATTCCCATTTTAATTTCTTTGCTAAACGTTTTCTTTGTCTTTTTGATAATAATAAAATATTCTTTTCATCATCATCATCATTACCATCTTTAATATTATGTTTCATATGTGTTTCATCTTGATCTTGTTCAATATTTTTAATTTCTTCATTATTAACATTATTATTTATTAATAATTCTTGGTCATTACTCATTATTATTATAATTATATCAAACAATATAATTAAACTTTAATATTTATTTGATAATTACTTTTATTTTAAAACTTTAAAAGCATGGAATCGAATAATGTAACCTAACAAATTTATTATTCACTTACTATCTGTCTTTCATTTATGTCACAATACACCAAAGAGAGAGGTTAGACTACTTATTTGTAATGTATATGTGAGTAAGAACGTTCGCCATTTTGATGCTAATGTCAAATATATACAATATGTTTTATATATTACTTTTAAATGCTCATCAGTTTCAACAATTTTATTTTAAATTTTAAATTTATATATTTTTTTTAGAAAGCTATGGTCTATAGAGGGTTTCTTTGTTTCAAAGATGACTTGGTCGAGTGTGTTCTAAAGGTGTATTTTCATGATGACGCTTAACGCTGACAATGAGTTTGGTCACGTGATCAATTTAGGCCATACTACTGTTTGAATGAAAAACAAAAAATTTTTATCATAGAAAAGTATATGGTAATTTTATTATCAGAATGAATTTTGAGAGTATTGGATAAATAACTTTATAATATTTATTTTTTAAAGTTTTAATAAAACATGGAAGGCGTCCCAAATCATATTCATTAAGTCATTACTACATAATTTTAGTTTTAATATAATATATAATATAGATACCACCACCACCACCACCACCACCAGATTTAATATATTATCAAATGAGTTCATAGTTCATAGTTCGTAGTTGATATGATTGATTAATTCAAATGATAAATTTTATTTAAACAATAATATTTTATTATAAATATATAAAGTATGTATACAACACATACTTTATACGCAGGGAGCCCGTCACACTAGAATTGCACTTACATGGATTTCGAACTTTTGCATATGAATTAATATTATTTAACGATTATGGACTAGGTGTGTCAGGGTTTATACTGGCACAAATATTTTGTATAATTTTAATAATTACAATTTACAAATATTTTACTCTTTCGTGGTAATTAATTTGTTTAAAACACCATTTTATTGCAAATTTTATCTATTTTCAAAAAAATTTGGTGTAACAGCTTTTATCCTGACAGAAAGATCTGTCACACCGATATTTTTAATATATAAAGTTAATAAAATTTTAGCCTTATCTTGGAATTACCTATTTAATTTAATTTGTTCGTTTTGAGTTTTACTTTTAAAATATTTCGGTGTGGTAGTCAAACTTGATTAAAATATTTCTTACACCTACGCCAATAAAAAATAAAATTTCCTGGTAAAAAATATTTCTACCAGGATAAACCCTGATACACCTAGTCCATATTGTATCTATCGTTAAATAATATTGAGTCATTTACTATGACGTGCTCCAAGACTATCATGACATGACATGAGTTGACTTTGATAATAAAAACAAGTAGATGATGTTGTAAGTTGTAAGTTGTAACATAACCAACAAATCAGATAACATTTACAACTTAACATTTATAAATATGTTATGGAAGGTATGTATTACATCATATTATATTTATTAATTAATTAGTATAATAATTAATTGTTTTTTTATAGAATAATGTATGTTTGGTAACTGGTGGTGCATCTGGTTTAGGTGCAGCAACTGTTATTAAATTTATTGAGTTAGGTGCTAAAGTGATTGCATGTGATTTACCATCATCTATTACAACTAATTCTAAACAAATTCAACAACAACTTATTAATAATAATAATAATAATAAAAATATTAATATTGATCAACAACTTTTATTTGCACCAGTTGATGTAAGTTTATAAAAATCATTCTTGTATTTATACAAGTCATCATTACTTATTTACATTTATTTTAATTAGGCAATTTGTATGACATAAATGTAAAGTAATGTTTGATTTCTTTTTTGATGTTCTCTGTGATGTATGTAATTAATATTTTTAATGTTTGTAGGTAACATCTGTTGATGATGTATCTAATGCATTAAATAAAGTTAAAGAAGAATTTGGTAAATTAAATATTGTTGTTAATTGTGCTGGTATTGGTGTTGCATATAAAACATATAATTTTAATAAACAACAAGCACATTCATTACAAGACTTTACAAGAGTCTTACATGTAAATACAATTGGTACATTTAATGTAATACGTTTAGCATGTGAATTGTTAGGTGCTAATCAACCTGATGCTAACAACAATCATGAACGTGGTTGTATTATAAATACATCAAGTGTAGCAGCATATGATGGTCAATGTGGTCAAGTTGCATATGCAGCTAGTAAAGGTGCTATAAATAGTATGACACTACCATTAGCTAGAGATTTATCAACACAAGGTATACGTGTGAATACAATAGCACCAGGTATATATACATCATATAATAATAATAATATAGTTATAATAGTTATTTATTTAATTATATTTTTATTTATAGGTTTATTTAATACACCATTATTATCATCATTACCAGATAAAGTAAAAGCATTTTTATCAAAATCAGTACCATTTCCACAACGTTTAGGTGAACCTTCAGAATATGCACAATTAGTTTGTAATATTATTGAGAATCCAATGATTAATGGTGAAGTTATACGTATTGATGGTGCATTACGTATGCAACCATAACTACCATAACTATTAATATGTTATTATTATACTTTGTTATTTGATAATTAATAAATTTTATAATTATATAAGTTGTTGTTGTTGTTGTTGTTGTTGTTATTTAAAATTAACCCAATATAGATAATCATAGCAGCTAATATTCATTTATTCTCTATTAACTAATCTAGATGTATTAACAAATTAAAATATTATTAATAATATCATATAATTAGTAGTACATAATACAAGTACTACTAGCCAACCTAGCATCTTTAACACCTCACATCCATTAAAAGAACACTTTAATATTTATATATTTTAAATAATTAATTGTTGTCTTCTAAATCCTCTTCAATAGTAGTTTTATATTGTTGATTATTTTTAATATACAACCTTTTATTTACAACTATTTATTTTAATTATTTAATAATAATGTAATCTAGTCTAGTCTAGTTTAGTTTAGTTAAATATATAAGTCTATGATATATAAATAAAATAGACTTATTATTATTATTATTATTATTATTATTATTGTTGTTATGCAGTTAAATTTTAAAATATTGATCAAATAAATAATTATTAATTATTAGTTAGTTGTTAAGTAGTTAATTTATAAATGAATAAAAATAATTATAAATATATTATTTTTATAAAATAATATATTTATAATTAATAAATGGCTGATTCAGGTATGTGATTCTATTCATTAAATAATTACTTAATTATTGTCTTTTAATTATGGTTGGTATGGTATGCTCTGTTATATTGTTATTATTATATAATAAATATAATTAATTGTTACTTCAACAATAAATATAATAGTAACCAATATAATACGATTTGTACAAAACAACGATACCTTCTTAATTAAAACAACAGTCACTAAATATGTTGTTTTAAGTTTATTCAAACAATCAAATACATTTACAAATATAATTTGAATTCAATACAAGAATAGCAACTAAATTTTATTGTTGATCAATGCTATCTTCTTTTGTTATTATTTATTAATCTGCACCTCTATTTACAATTCTACAATTCAAAATTAGGTAAGTTTCAATCTCCCAACCTAGCCCAGACAAGGAACAGTCAATAAAATTAATGTTTTGCTTTCATAATTGACTCTCGTTTGTTTTTTTTGGTTGTTGATCATATTGTATGATTTTAAAAATTTAATTATCACATAATTGTGATAATTTTTGATTGGTGATTATAAATCGGACCTGTAAATTCACCAGTATCACATTTCATTAGACCACTCGTGTTATTTTTAGTTAAAATATCATTTAGCTTCTAGAATATTATATTGTAAGTTGAATTTAGAAGCTGGATTGTGACCAATTACCACAAAACTTACTTAGAATTAATTTCTTAGACAAATTATTGATTATCTTAGAGTCTTAGACCAACAGTTAATTATATTAAAATACATAATTCATATAAATTTAGATAACTTTAAATTTTATACAAGCAACTAACAGGACCTGATCTAGCTATTTAGCTGCTCCAAACATAAATAATATTTGCGCCCTTCAAATTCATTCCATATACAGGTACAAAGTGCTTTTTTAAGTTGATATATGCATGAAAGTCAATAAATCAATTGAATCAATGAAAATTAAATGAAAACACATATCCTATAACTGCATTGAATTTGATCTAAGTTATCAGGTTCAATTCAAATTTGATTGTGATTCATAACTAACAAATATTAGACAAACACTATAAACTTCTTTTTATTAATGCGTTAATATTATTTGTTTAAAACATTTGTTTGTAAACCTAATAGTTTAGACAGTAACTGATTGTAAAAATTTAGTTTTTTGTGCGCTTGTTCATTCTTTTTTAATAAAAATGGACGGACCACTTTTATATGATTTATTAGAATATTTTTTTTTGGAAAGTGCCCAGATTTCGCAGGAACAATTTTACGAAATAACAAGTTTGGTTTTATCCAAAAAAATGTGAATCCGTTTTTGCCTAAACTGTAAGATTTGCGGAAAAATGTTTCGAACAAAAAATGTTACTTTTAATCAATAACAACTTTGTAATTTAGTTGTGTTGAAGTGATGGAGTAGAGTTAGCTTGTCGTGACCTAGGTCACGATTAATGTCTACGTAAAATATCGCACTACACAACCATATATCAACTTAAAAAGCACCCCACCCTGTATACGAGATAAATGTATTATATTTACAGTTTGGTTTAAATACATAAATAGATTGCAAAGGTGTTTTATTTAATTATAAATCATAATGAACTCTTCCATACAATCTTAGTTTTCGAAATAGTCGTGGAGTTTCGATTATCTAGATGAATGTAAATCATATTTTAAAGATTTTGGCCGCTTCAAATTTGGCGACTTGTCTCCCTTGGATCAGATCATGATAACTAACAGCTAAATGATAGTAATTATTATTCTGTCACTGTCACTGTCACTGTTACTGTTATAACACACAACAACAACAACAAAAAGTTATATTATGCTACACTATACTATAGTAGTGTATGTCAATCAAACATAAATAAATATATAATACCTACATGTTATTTATTTATCACATAACATCACACACATCACATGTGTTATATATAACATACATAACATAATACTTATAGAATGAATATGATCTTTAGTTTTATACATCAATAACTTACTTTATTTATTTATTATAAACATTCAAATAATAATGTATTAAT
Source organism: Chrysoperla carnea (assembly GCF_905475395.1). Lineage (NCBI taxonomy): Eukaryota > Metazoa > Arthropoda > Insecta > Neuroptera > Chrysopidae > Chrysoperla > Chrysoperla carnea. The sequence goes on from NC_058339.1 coordinate 93,925,839, forward strand.
ACCTTATTATTCAAAGATTCTTATTTAATTTTATTAATACAACAGAATATAGAAAACAATCACTTGATCAAGTCAGAAAGTGTATCTAATGCTAATCTAATCTTTAAATCTACAAGTTTGTAATTATAACAGTTACCAATATATTTTTTTCGAAAAATATAAATAAACTTATTTATCGTTAAAAAAAAGTTAAAGGCAAAATATTTTGTTAAAAAATAGCTAAATTATTTCCCTCAAACTTTTTTCTATTACTTTATTATTTTTCGAATTATTTAACAACAAATACATTTTTTTTTTATTACCAACGAAATTTTGGAATTTAAATTGGAATAATTTTAAAATTCTGTATCCGATACTGTTAGAACTTTTTGAGCATGTTGCCAGTACTTATATACAAAATATACAGTCAAATGAAAAATGACAAGCATTAATTTTAATTCTTGTGATAAATTCATCAGTTTCTGTGCTGAATAAAACATAAAAAGAAAGGTTCGATATACTTTGTTTTTGTTATTCTGTTACTCTGTTCATTTTTATGCAAATGATTTGAAACTTTATTAATTTTCATGGTTTTTATAGTATTTCAAAAAATGTACAATTTAAAAAAAAAAAAAAACTCGAATTTCTAAGTAATTTAACATTAAATACTCGGAATATCAATCGTCTCTGTTGCAACGACACTTTATAAGGTTCATTATATGAATTTCCGTTGTCATTTTCTGCATAAACTTTTGCACATTCAAGAAAGGTTGGCTACCATTCCTTGGACAATATCGCACAAATTTTTGTTATAAACTTGTTTAAGTAAACTTTAAAGAATGTAGTTGAACAGTTTTTATAAAGATTCATTAAGTTTTCTTAGATTTCAAGATATAAATCTAACAGCTCTCTATTATTTATATTACTTATTATAAATAAACAATAACTTTATATCAGATTTATAAAATAAAATAAAATAAAATAACTATAAATAAATAACACCAACTAACTAAAACCAATTCAATTCAATTCAATCATTTATATTTATATTTATATATATTTTATTTTATTTACACCTATCAAATATAAATGTGTTCATGTCATGTTTATAACACATATAATCAACTATTTATTTATTTATTTATTTATTTTTATAAATAAATAAATAAATAAATAGTTAACATATATGTTGTGTTTGAATTGTTAATATATTATCAATCAACACAAAGTTAAACTAAGTTGTTTGTTATTAACTAACAAACAAAATAATATTAAATATTAAATACTTATTTATTTTAATTAATTAATTAATTAAATAAATAATGGCATATTTAATGCCATGTGATCCATTACAAATGCGTAGCATGTATCAAAGAGAAGGTTTATTAATATTAATATATAATAAATAATAAATAAATATAATTAATTTAATAGTTAATTAATTTATTTTTATAGATAGTGAAGATAGTGATGGTGAAGGTGGTCTAGGTAATGTAAATCGTGTATTAATACGACCACCAGAACATACTGGTAAAGCTAAAAAAGGACATTTATGTTTTGATGCATCCTTTGAATGTGGCAACTTAGGACGTGTTGATTTAATATCTGAATATGAATATGATTTATTTATTAGACCTGATACATGTTCACCACGTTATCGAATATGGTTTAATTTTACTGTTGATAATTATAAACAAGAACAAGTAAGTAATACATAACATTTATATTTATATTTATTAATTAATTATTTTAATTTTTATTTTATTTTATTTTTTTAGCGTGTTATATTTAATATTGTAAATTTTAGTAAAAATAAATTATTATTTCGTAATGGTATCTTATTACCATTAGTTAAATCAACATCACATCCATATTGGCAACGCATACCATCTAAATATGTTTATTATCATAAATCTCAACAACATTTCAATCAATATATATTATCGATTGCATTCGCATTTGATAAAGAAGAAGAACAAATCTATCAATTCTCAATATCACAACCATATTCATATTCACGTTTACAATTATATTTATCATCATTATTTATTAAAAAACAATCATCATCATCTACTATTAACATTACTAAAGAATTATTAACAACATCTATACAAAATAGAAATGTTGATTTAATAACAATTAATAATAATAATATTCATAATAATGTTAATAATACTAAACAACATGTTATTGTTATTTTATCTAGAATACATGGTTAGTAATCAATGCAAGTCCAATATCATCAATCAATCAAGTTTTATATAACAACTACATGTTTTATGATTCTATTTGTATATTATTTAAAATTAGAAACATTCTAGAGCAAGAAAATTATCTGAAAAGGGAATAAATAATGTAGCGACTGATATATCGTTAACTTTTAGTGTATCGCAATTTTTTGCAATATTATGTTGTTTTGAATGAATTTTGATCCTAAACAATACTAGTACACTTTGTCAGAGAGAAGTGCAACTACATCCCACTAAAGTCGTTCGAATGAAGTTTGAAATATTTCAAAAAATTACAAAGTTAAAAAAAATGATGAATTTTGAACAGCGATTGGCTATTGAGTCCCAAGTGAGGGTTTTAGTATCGTATTGTAACAAATGTAGTCTACTTTAAAAACATTTTTAAAAGGTGCTTCGTAAACTAGCCCTTTAGGGTTATTATCACCAAAATCTGAAAAAATAATGAAATATAATGTAGTTTTTCGATTTTTGACAAAGTTGCGTTCACTACTCGAGATCAAAAACTTGTGTTATTCATTAGAATAAGGTGATAAATTAGTGAGAACTATCAGATTTGATGCAGACTGTAAGGTATAAAGTTATTGTAATATATTGGCTCTCTCTAGAATGTTTCTAATTTTAAATAATATATAAAAATCGTAGTTGTTAGTTATATAAGACTGACTGACTGGTTAATAATGATATTTATTAATTAATTGATTTTTGTATAGGTAGTGAATCACCCACATCATTTATATGTCAAGGTATTTTAGAATATTTAACATCAACACAAGATATTTATATATTAAATTATATACGTAAATCAAATATTATATTTAAAATAATACCAATGTTAAATCCAGATGGTGTTTATTTAGGTAATTATAAAACAAATTCAATTGGTATGAATTTAAATAATAATTATGATAAAGCATCAATATTTATACATCCAACAATATATGAATTAATAAAATTATTAAAATCAATAGATACATCAAATCAATATCATTTAGATTTTATAATTGATTTACATGCACATTTTAATTTAATGGGTACCTTTATTTATGGTTCAACATATGATGATATCTATCGTTATGAACGTCATATTATATTACCTAAATTATTATTCAATATCTTAAATAAATATGATCATGGTTCTTATAATTTATTAAATACCATGTACAATAGTACTGATCATAATAAACATGGTACTGCAAGACGTTATCTAACTACAATCTTATCTGATTCATGTAATATTTATACATTACATGTATCAATGGGTGGTTATTATAAAAATATTAATAATAATAATAATAATAATAATAATAATAATATTATTATACCTTATACTAAAGAATCATGTAAGTATTACTACTTAATATAATTATAATTATAAATAAATAAATATAATTATTTTTATTTCTAAATAGATATGAGATTAGGACGTAATTTAATTCGTACATTTATTGAATATTATAAAATGATTGGTGTTATTATTATTGATGATTTATGTTATGAATTAACAACAACAACAACAAATCAACATCAATCACGTTCACGTTCAACATATAATAAAACAAAACATCATAATAATAATAAATTAAAATTATCACCCCCTTATGATATTGATAAATTACGTTCACGTTCATTATCACAACGTGAACGTAAAAGTGCTATTAATCATATTACTAATATTATTAATTATTATAATAATAATGATACAACAACAATACAACAACAACAACAACAATATAGTAAGTTTTTTATTTTATTAACTATCATGTTCTAGAATGTGTTTTTGCAACTTCTTTTTTGATGAAATAACAAATACACCATTAACTTACAATTTTGAAATATTGTTTTTGTTAAGAAGTCATTATTAGAAAGAAACATGTTCAAAAGTTACAACAGTGACTCTCAAAACAAGTTGAAAATGATTTTATTTTTATGTAATGCAACAACGCTTCAACAACCTTTAATAACAATTAAAAATAATAAATCAAGTTTAGCAAACAAACTGAACTGTTTACTATGCGTCTGTACGTGAAGACTTCAGCTCCACTCTTGACTCCAATGCAATCAATACATTTGAATACAAGTAATGCATCATTACAATAACAAATGAGCATGGACGGGCATTAATACGGTCACTTAGGTTCGTTCGTAATATAATACAAATACTTAATATGAATGGCCTAAATATCAGTCAGCCAGTTCATTAAATGTTGTATTGTATCAAACATTGAAATATTTAATGAACTAATTGTAACCATTCCATTCATATGTGAAACACAAATAGATAATCCAAATATGAAATCAATTTTAATGATAAATATTAATAAAGTGTTTATATTATTATTTATTATATGATTGATCGTGTCATGTACCATTGATTTGTCATTCTTACTAACTTATATAACCTCCATGATCTAAACTATCTAGATCAGGGTTGCCCAACCTTTTTTTGTCCGTGGGCCGGATTCATCATGACATACGATTTCGCGGGCCGGATTCTTTATAATTGCATATCTTAGTAACACCTTTGAAAAAAATTCAACATTTTCAATGAATTCACGAATATGTATCCACTTTACGTTTTTTCGTCGACATTATTTGGGGTAAAAATATTCAATATTATAAAACTTTCACAAAATTAAATTTATATTTTTTAATAACTTATTTATCAAAAATTAACTTAAAGTTTTCACAAAAGTTAATGTAAACATATGTGAGCATCTCCTATGAAATAATTACCACAAGTAACTCCATGATTATAACTAACTTCACTCTGTAGTCACCTCGACTATCGGCCACTCGCGGCAGCACTAGTCGACATCGGCATGACACACCGTGTCATGCCGATGTCATGTACAAATACAAATTATTCAATCAAAATACATATAACAATATCAGAAATATTGTAGTTAATAAAATTCACAGAAAATACTTTAATAAATTTAAAAAATAGGCGGTATTTGGTCGATAATTTACGAATATCCGACTAGGAGCTCGCGGGCCGGATTGAGCTTCTTCGCGGGCCGGATCCGGCCCGCGGGCCGTAGGCTGGGCACCGCTGATCTAGATGGTATGTATTTAAAATAATTATAAACCATTTAATAAATTATTTGTTTTAAAACATTTAAGTAATAATTTATAACAAACATTTTAAAATATACTTTTTCCATGCATTTTCTCATAAAAAATACAACATAATAATATGATAAAAATAAAATAGAAATGTAATTATAAGAGTATAAATTTATTAATAATAATAATTATTTATTTATTTAATTTATAGAATATGGATCATTATCAATAAATAATAAATTAAAAACAAGACTTAAATCATCAACAACAACAACAACAATTATAAAACAACAACAACAACAACAACAACAACAACATGATGATAGTTATAATAATGTTGTACCAAGTTTATCAATAATTGATTTTAATCAATTAACTAGATGTGGTATTGATCAAGCAATACAAGCAGCATCATCAAACATTGCAACTAATACAAATAACACAACTAAATCTAAATATTATTATTCTAAAAAACGTTAATTATTATTATTATTTATTAAAACTTAACTCTTATTATTATTTATCTGTTTGTTTACTACCTGTTGTGTTGTATGTGTTTGTATTCAAAGAAATAAAATCAAAACATAATCTGATTCAACTCCTTCTTAATACATTTTTATGAAAGCTCTTGTAAAAAGTTTGTTTTTGAGTGTACTTAAACAAACATTACATTCTTTTTATACCTTACATAATTATATGTAATATGCAAGGTATATTAAGTTTAGTCTCAAGTTTGTAACGCTTAAAATTATTAACGCTATGAACAAAATTTTGGTATAGGTGTTCATAAAATCACTTAATTAGTTCATTTCCGATTGTCTGTCCGCCAACACAACAACTTAAAAACGAAAAAAGATATCAAACTGAAATTTTTACAGCGTATTCAGGACGTAAAAACGTACTTGGGTCCGTCAGATCTATCTTGTAAACCGCTAGAGATAGAACAAAAGTTTAAATTTTTAAGTTTAGTTTTTGTTTAAAAAACGCTAATTTAATGGAGAACTTTAGCATCTATCATCCACTTAAATTAAATAGATAGATACTTACTATAACGTTAAAACATTTAAATTGATAGATAGGTAGATAGGTATTGATATTAATTAATATTAAAAATAATCAATCATTAATGAATTAAATTTTATTATAGAATATTTTATAAAGTACTTACAATTTTAATTTGATAAGTTATTTGATTCATTATTCATAAGCGTTAGTTAGTTCTTGTTATTTATTATGCTTTTAATGCAGCTTTTAATTGTGCTTGTTGAAATTGTTGTTGTAACTTTTGTAAAGTTTCACGATGTTGATCTTGTTTCTTATCTAATGATTCGATGATATCTTCTGTACGTTTTAACTCTTTTGAAATGTATTCCATTCGTTTTGTAACATTCTGTTTAGATTCAATTAAATCCATTTTAACTAATACAGGACCAATTAATTTATAAACTTCTGAATCACTTTTTAATAATTCTAATTCATTCTTAACAGCTTTATTTTCATTTAATTGTCCATCTAATTGTTGACGTAAATTTAATGTTTTATGATATTCTATAAAAAGTAATTCATTCAATATTTAAGGTTATAACAGTAACATTAACTTTATTCTAAAATAATAATAATGTATGTTACCTTTTTGTATTGTTTTAAAATTATCTAATTCATTTTGTAATTTCTTTTGAATTTCTTCAACCATTTTAATTAATTATTATTATATTGTAAACAAATTAATTTAATATCAATCACGTTTCTTTTAATTTAATATTATTTTGTATATATTTTAATTAAAACAAAATGGTCTCCTCTATCAATCTAAGTCTAACTCACTAACTTCACTTGTTCTTGTAATAAGTGTTACCAACCTGATATTCATATTTTACCCTAACAACTCTAACTAAATAATAATATTACCCTAAATAAAATCTAAAATTAATAAATACCCAACATTTATTTATTTATTAATTTTAGAATTTAAAACATTAATATTAATATTAAAATTATAAGTACTTGAAAAAAATAAAAAGGTCAATTTTTATGATACCTTCGTATTTATAGCAGGAATCAAGTTGAAACATACAATTTTATTTCAATTCAAAATCACATTGAAAATATGAATTCAAAAAAAATAATTAACAGAATTAACTGTTGAAATACCACATAGAGGCAATGTTAATTATACTGTCAGTTTACACATACATAAGTGATATTCCCATATAATACATATTAAACAATTTGCGAATTATTTGGGGAAACTGATATTTACAAAAACATGTTTCAAACAAAAGTTGAAACTTAAGTATATGGACCTAACTAACAACTTATAAAACAAACCCACATACTCAAATCCAAATGGGCTATGTTGCTTATTTACGAACTTGATCTCACTTTTTACGTCTTAAGTACGCTATAAAAGTTTTAGCTTGATATCTCTTTTCATTTTTTAGTTATCGTGTTAACAAACGGGCAGACAGACAACCGAAAGTGGACTAATTAGATGATTTTATCAAAATTTTATTGGTACCATCAATATTTGTTAGCACTACAGTTACAAACTTAACACTAAACTTAGTATACCTCGATATATAGATATTGCATATGTACAAGTTATAATAAAATTTAAGATATGTTGTATTTCTTAAAATTTGTCTGGCTAAAAATTTTTGTTAATAAATTTGCCAGACTTAATTTTGAATGCACTAAAGTCTGTCATAGTAAAAAACATTTTTAAAATAACTTTGTATGATATTTATTGCACGTAAACGATTCTTTTTCAATTAATTTAGTCAAATAACAATTAAAATATTTAAAAAAGACAGACAGACAAGCAGACTTTCAGATTGTAAATAATTTAAATAAACAATTATTTTGTACGTCACTAATTACAATAAGTTTGTTATGTATCCTGCTGTAATTAATGTTTGTTGTATCTAAATGAACAAATTGATTAAACAAACTTTGAAAACAATAATAATTAATAATTTCAAATACTTACCACATTCAAATTTATAAATAATCAATTCTTATGTTTTATATTTTACTTATTGTCTGTGTAATGACCATGATGTTAACTCTAAGTCTAATTACAAAAAAATAAAGGTTTGAAAAAAGATATTCTTTTCGAAATATTGTTAAATTTAAATTTTTAATTAACTTCTTTATTATTAGCTTTATTCTGGCAACATAATATTGATAAAAATATCGAGATTTATAGATCAAACACAGTGTATTTTTAAAATTAAAACCTACCAAATGAGACGAGAACAAATTGATCACTAACTATTATGGCAATTTTGGTTTTCTAAAAATTAATCGACCCCGAAAACCCAACAAAATTATTATGTTCTATAATTGTACATACTCGCGCGCCCTTGTGTCTGTAGTCTGTACTAATATGAACTTTAAAAAAAAATATTAACCAGTTTGAATAAATAATTATTAAATAAATTAAATGATTTACTCCAAAACCATTCATGATGCATCTATTTTTTTTTTTTTTTTTTTAAATAATTATTATTAATTATTTAATAAGGATAAGATAAATGGATTCAAAAGGATAGTATTCTAAGATGGCGGCTTTAATCATCAACAAAATAATATTAATACAAAAATATTTTATATAAAAAAAATTTATTCGAAATATCAATTTTGTTTAATAAACACTTTACAAAAATATTAAAATCATATCAATATATTTAAATATTCATATTAAATATTAGATATTTGATTAATTAATAAAATAAAAATATTAATAAACATACCTGTTGTTTTATTTATTTAAAATAACAGTAATGGCGTCGTTGTAATAATTCCTCACCTCACCACCACACCACTGCAACATTCCAATTATTTACATAACATTATAAATATGCAAATATTTCAAAAAATAAATCTTCAAAACTTAAAATAAAGTTTTTAAATAAACTTTTTAATGTATTACTTTGAAAATAACTGTAATAACTTTTAATAAACAAATATCATTTCATGTAAACAACAACACCACAATCACGGCCACGCCATTTGCAAACCTATTGGTAATCGTGTTCACTGTTCACTATTCGTGATTGTGTTCACTGTTCGTAAAAGATCGGAAACGAACTAAACAAAAAAAGCGGTTATTATGAATAATTTTGAATACACTTATTTAAAAAAAATTGTTTTTAATTTAAAAAGAAAATAACTAAATAAAACAATTATTTATTTGTTCTTTTCTTTAAAGACTCATGTTTTTTTGAATATTAAAATTATAACTTTTAGTAAATAAAGATTACATTTATTTAATGCAAACAACAACGCCACCAACACGCCATTTTGCAAATCTATTCATGTTCATTTTCGTGTATTGTGTTCGTAAAAGATCGGAACCGAAATATAAAATTGCGGTAATTTATAAAAATTTTAGAATAGGTTTTTATTTTAATAAAAATTGTTTATAATAAAAATAAAAGAATTATTAATTTTCTTTAAATAATTTTGTTTTTTTAAATATTAAAATAATTTTACAAAATTACCTAAATATTAAAATGATAAGATGCCAAAAGTAACATAGTTCCATTAATAAGTACATACATTATGTACGTTAACGTTAAATTAAAATGATAAAGCATGTACTCATGTAGACTGGATGACTAAGTCAGTTAGATCAGTTCTAGTTTATTTAATGATGATGATCATTGATCCATGACATCCATGTGCATGTGCATTATATATACATATGGCTGTTATATTTAGTAGAGTGAAATTACGCCTTGTGTATGGATTAAAAGTTCGAGCAACGAAACTTTGGGGTTTTTCTTTTCACATCAAAATAAGTATTTCTTGAAATTTTTTACTTTCCCGGAGTGGTGCAACATGTTTAAAAAACAAAATGGCGTTAAAAATGAAAGAAATTTCAGAAATTTTATCATTTTTATTTTATATTCGCAAAAGGAGGCATCGGTGCATATCCAAATTTGGTAGGTTTGTAGTCCATGTTAAGAACTGCTCCTCATAATTTTTTGGTGGGGTTTCGTCCCTTCCCCTCCCAGTTATATATATATGTATACATACATATGGTAAAACAGTTCATTTGACTATAACTTGAAAAATATTCGATTGATTTTAATGAAACTAATATCAATAGTAGGTTTTATTACTTACAACTTTCAGTTAAAATTTTAGCGAAATCCGTTAAATAGTTCGGCCAAATTTTCCAATTTAGGAAATTGTTTAAAATGGCTGCCATTTTATGCCATTTTGTCCTACGAGGTTAAATTTTTTTTTAAATTGTAGCATTTTTTATTATCTTTCGATTTTATAATAAGTGGCTTACCCGTAAAATGACTCCTTGATCCATATTTTTGCGAAAAACGGAAAATTTAACACTTTCTGGAAATAATTGTTTGGGGGGTGTATGGACTGGCTTTGGGGGGTGTTTTTTGGTTTGGCATGAGAAAACTATTTTTAAAAGAGGTCTATATGGTTTAAAGTAAAATTTTTAAGTTTTAACCCCCGCGCTGTAAGGGGGAAGGGGTGTATGAAATAAATGTGTCTTAAAAGATTTTAAAAAGAGGTCAAAATAGTTTAAAATGCTAAAGTAACCCAAAATTTTAGATGCTTTTATTAATATAGCACTTTTTACAACATCCTCCCCTTCCCCTCCCGCTTTCATATTTTTTGCAAATTCAAAATTTTTATGACGTATAAAGGGGTTTTTGGGGTCGCTGATCTCGAATTTTGCAATAGATTATCAAAAACAATTGTAATATTTTTAGGGGGTGTACTTATTTGGGCCAAAAGTTCGAGATCAGCGACCCCCAAAACCTCTTTATACGTCATAAAAATTTTGAATTTGCAAAAAATATGAAAGCGGGAGGGGAAGGGGAGGATGTTGTAAAAAGTGCTATATTAATAAAAGCATCTAAAATTTTGGGTTACTTTAGCATTTTAAACTATTTTGACCTCTTTTTAAAATCTTTTAAGACACATTTATTTCATACACCCCTTCCCCCTTACAGCGCGGGGGTTAAAACTTAAAAATTTTACTTTAAACCATATAGACCTCTTTTAAAAATAGTTTTCTCATGCCAAACCAAAAAACACCCCCCAAAGCCAGTCCATACACCCCCCAAACAATTATTTCCAGAAAGTGCTAAATTTTCCGTTTTTCGCAAAAATATGGATCAAGGAGTCATTTTACGGGTAAGCCACTTATTATAAAATCGAAAGATAATAAAAAATGCTACAATTTAAAAAAAAATTTAACCTCGTAGGACAAAATGGCATAAAATGGCAGCCATTTTAAACAATTTCCTAAATTGGAAATTTTGGCCGAACTATTTAACGGATTTCGCTAAAATTTTAACTGAAAGTTGTAAGTAATAAAACCTACTATTGATATTAGTTTCATTAAAATCAATCGAATATTTTTCAAGTTATAGTCAAATGAACTGTTTTACCATATGTATGTATACATATATATATAACTGGGAGGGGAAGGGACGAAACCCCACCAAAAAATTATGAGGAGTAGTTCTTAACATGGACTACAAACCTACCAAATTTGGATATGCACCGATGCTTCCTTTTGCGAATATAAAATAAAAATGATAAAATTTCTGAAATTTCTTTCATTTTTGACGCCATTTTGTTTTTTAAACATGTTGCACCACTCCGGGAAAGTAAAAAATTTCAAAAAATACTTATTTTGATGTGAAAAGAAAAACCCCAAAGTTTCGTTGCTCGAACTTTTAATCCATATAACAGCCTTTTTTTGCTTAGATTTACTCCAGTAATTGTATAATATATAAATACGTTAAGCAGGTGTTATTTATATAATTATTATATGTACCTATGTAGGTACTTTAGATAATATAATACCTGTATAATATAGATAGATAGATAGATAGTTTTATTTAAAATAAACTATTACTATCAGTAACCAGTATTCTAGTAAATAATATAATATTATTTATTTTAATATCTATAGTTGTTTAAGTTTACATACCTACCTACTTAAGTATTTAATGATTTTAATATAACTATTAATAATAATAATAAATAATATTTATATTTATATATATTTAATTATTATTTTGTGTAATATAATATAATATGTGTTTTTTATAATTTATAAAGTAAGTACCTACCTAATATAATAATAAACAACATATCTATCTATCTTTAATTATTTATTTACTTTAAAAAATAATTATTATTTATAAATATTTAAATATATTTATTTGAATCATTTATTTATTTAACTAATATCAACTAAATATATTCATTTAATTAAAGTGGTTTAGCTGTTTAATTAATCTCTTAAGTACGCTGCGCTGAATATTCATTTTTGTTGTTGTTGCGATAGATAAATGATAGTTCAAAATTGAATTATTTCATTTTAAAATCATGATTCTTAACATACAATAATAATTTATGGAAGAACTTACAATAACGTTAATTGTACAAAAATAAATCGGTGATTGAACTTTAAAAAAGTTTTCATCATGAAGTAAATTTATACCTGATTTTTTTTTATACAAAAAACAAAACATTACCCTACCGCGCTTTCCAAAAAGAAAACATAAAAATAACTTTGGTTTTTAATGCTTTTTGGATATTTTTAGAGAATTTGTTTAAAGCATATTCTTACATTTAAATCATACAAATTGCATTGTTGACTAGAACCGAACCACTTTAATAGTTAATTCTATTTAATAAATTTTTATATTTTATTAAATTGAATTAATTTAAATAGAATGTATATCAATATGATCATTTAAAATTAAATGTATTACTGATTGTGAACAAAGTATTAAAGTTTATATAAAAACTTTGAATATCATAGATAATATTTATAAATCATATACTTAATACTTCTATATGGCCAATAAAAAGAGTGAGAAAGAGGTCATGTTTCAAAGAAAGTGAGACATTTGAACAGTTGGCCACAATAATAGTACTATTATAAGTATGTAAGTATTTTATTGACTAGTTATCTCACTCACATACTCTTATTCTGTACTAGCTTCATATAGAAGTATTATATAAATGGTTATATAAAGTGTGTTGTTCACTTTATAGTCCAGTCCAGTCCAGACCAGTTAGTTAAATGACCACTTTGACCACCACTGACCATCATCACTACCACCCTCAATACATTATAATACCATTTATTGATTTATTTTTATAATTATTAAATATAATAAAGTACCTACGTAGATAGTGATGTGTAATATAATGCAATAAAATATTTAATGTTTAATGCTCAAAAATATATAGGTTTAATTATTTTTTTAATTAAATATATTTATATTTATAAAATAAAATATAATATAATATAATATAATATAATATGGTATAATATAATATAATTATATAGTTTTAGTTTTAGTTAAACATGCATGCCTACATATTTATATAAAATATAAATTATTAATATAAAATTAATTAAACATTAATTTTATATTAATATAAGTGTACAAGTGTATATGTTACAAATATTATTTATTTATAATAATTTTATTTATTTTATTTTTTAGATAAATAATAACATTATTATTATTATTATTTGTTATTAAATAAATAACAAATAATAATTACAAATATGTGAGGATAATTATGTAAGTATTTATTTAATATAATGTATCGCGTTCCTTCCACAATTTTAACTTTAACAAGTTAAAACAAACAATTGATTGAGTTAATTGTTAAAATACCATGTATAGATAATATAAATAGGAGCGTTACAGTACACATACGTGTATGTCACACACACATAACTGATATTTCCATGTAATACATACTATAGAATTTGTGTCTTCACGGGAAAACAGTGATTTTTATGAAACAATGTTTTAAACAAAAATTGTTTATATTTTAAAAGACGACAATTCTTAAACTTAAACTTTTGTTCAATCTTTAAGACCCATCTGATCTCTGTTGCTCATTTACGAACACTTTTTATGTCCTGAACACGTCGTCTGAACTAAATATCCTATTTGTTTTTGAGTTATCCTGTTGACAAACAGATGGACAGACAGACAGGCGGATAAACAACCGAAAATGGACTAATTAGGTGATTTTATGAACACTTATATCAAAATTTTGTTGGAAGCATCAATATTTTTAAACGTTACAAACTTAAGACTAAACTTAATATACCTTGATATACTTCATATACATTTGTATAAAAACATAATACAATAATTATTAATTTTACTTATTTTTATTTAATTTTAGATATATGTATATATATATATATTATTATTATTAATTAATACACAAAGTATTTATAATTAAATAAATTAAAAATGAATATAATTATAAATAATAATAATAATAATAATAATAATAATAATGATGATAAAGTTAAGAGCAGTGATGATAATGTTAATGATAATGGTAGTACAATTATAATGTTATATGATCATGATAATAATGATAATATATCATTAATTAATAATATTAATAATGATGATAATAATATAAAAATGGATATATGTTTACAAAAAGTATTTATCAATAATAATAATGATCATAATAATGAATATTTAAATTTAAATTATATTGAATTATTTAATCAACAAACAACAACAACAATACAACAACAACAACAAAATAATAATAATATTATATATGATATTATTGAAGAAAATGATCAACAACAACAACAATGTATTATAAATGATAATAAACAACAACAACATGATAATAATGATGATCAACAAACATATCAAATAATAACAACAACAACAACAACTAATAATAATAATATTATACAACAAGAACAACAACAACAACAACCATTATTATTTATAACAAATACAAATAATGATAATAATACAATAATAACACAACAAAATGATAATAATAATATAAATATAAATGATAATGTTAATAAAACATTAACAACAACAACTACTACAGATATAAATATAAAGAATGTTAATGATAATGATAATGATGATGATGAAAAAGATTTAACATCATTAAATTGGTTACATAATATAACAAATATAATGGTTATACCATCATTATCAACAATACCAACATCACCATTATCACCAACATTATCACTAACAACAACAACAACTGATAATACAAATAATAATAATAATAATATAAATCAATTATTAAATGATAAATATAAAAATAATAAAAAAATCAATCAAACAATAATAAAATGTAAAGAAGATTTATTATTAATTGATATTAAAAAATATAAAACACAAAAAGAATTAATCAATGTAAAACCACCATTTTCATATGCAACATTAATATGTATGGCCATGTTGAAGAATCAAAATAAAATGACGCTATCGAACATCTATCAATGGATACAAACCAATTTTTTATATTATCAACATGCTGATCCTAGTTGGCAAGTAAGTATTCATTTAATAATTATTAATTACTATCTATTAATAACAATAATTAAAAGAGTCAATATAAATGAAAGTCTGATCTTAACAACGTGTATGATTAGAACGATATTATTATAAACTATCATATTACTGTAAAATGTTAAAATCATTTTTAATATTTAATATCACTTTTATTTATTTAAAATCACATTTAAAAGTTATAGAGTTTCAATTGTAAGCGTAACCTATTTATTGTAGTTTGTTGTTTGTAATGAGAAATAGTTTTCACTTTTACTTATACGCTTATAAGAATCTGTACAGACATGTCATTTACAAGGACTTTACTAACATCTAACAATAACTACAGGGTGTCCGTCTGTGGTTCAATAGTAATAAGTGTTAAGAGCTACGTATTCTTTAAATATATCTTATATATTTATATCAAAAAGTTGTCTTAAGTTGAGTAAAATATAATTATTAATTAAATATAAATGTTCATAATAAAGTTATAGCTGATTTGTAATTTTTTAACATTTTTGTTTTTTAGAATTCAATACGTCATAATTTATCATTAAATAAATGTTTTATAAAAGTAGCACGATCTAAAAATGAACCTGGCAAAGGTGGATTCTGGAAATTAGATTTACAACGTTTACAAGAATCTAAAAAATCAAGACGTTCATCATCATCACGTTCTAATTTAACAACTACTACAAATATTACACGTAAACAACAACAACAACAACAACAACGTTTAAATAATAATAATAATAAACAATTATTAACAATTAATTGTTTAAATGATAATCAACAATCATTAATAACTAATAATAATAATATAAATGATAATGCTGATACAACAACATTATCATTATCAATACCATTATCAATGCCAAATGAACATGTTATTGTTGAATCAATACATAATAATAATAACTGTATTATAACTGAACAACAACAACAACAACAAATGATAATAAATGATAATAATGATAATATTAATAATGATAATGATGATAATATAATAAATAATATAATAATGGATGTAGATGATGCAGTTACACATTTATTATTAAATTCAAATAAATATTGTTGTTGGGATAATATTGATGATGTTGTTGATAATGTTCATGTTAATAATGTTCATGTTAATAATGATCATGATAATGATGATAATTGTACACAATTAGATATGTTAGATTCATTATTAAATTCATTATAATTATTATAATTATAATATGCAGGTCTGTGTCTGTTCGCAAGATAGGCAGTTATATAGTCCTATAAATGGATGCATCTACAACCATAGTTATGTGACGCCTTAATGACCTTTGGCGAGCTAAAGTTTGAAGCCCTTCCTCGAATAAGTCCTGCGCACGGACCTGATATCAAATAAATATTTTAATAAATAATTTGAATTATTTTTAATGAAATCAGTTTTTGATTAGATAATAAGTATAATGAATCCGTCCATTCAACTTATTATATTTATATTTATTAAATTATATATAATTATAAATATAAGTAAAATAGATCTAGTCTAGTCATTATTAATAACATAATAATATAACATAACATAATAATTATAATTTAAATTAAATGATAATCATAATTAATTTAATTAAATTTTATTTATAATAGATAAATATATTTTTATAAAAATAAACATCATTTTATTGTAATGTTATGTTATGTTATATATATTAAGGACTTAATAGTTGTACAGGTACAAGTCACAGGTCACAGGTCATAACAAGGTCTTTCTCTTTCTCTAAATGATCCCGCAATATAGTCATCTGGTAGTTTTATGTTCAAAGTTTTCCGGGAGTTTTGAAAATAAGTGATTTCATAGATTTTAATATGCTCTTTTCGAATTTCCATTTTGCTACATTGTATATTTGCCACTCGCGCCGCTATATTGGAAACATTTTTTGACAATTTCCCCTTTTCGAGTCATTTTACCAATATGGCGGCGAAAGCGGCAAGAATACGAGGTAGCAAAGTGGAAATTGGAAAAGAGCACCTCAAAATTTATAAATCACTCATTTTCAAAACTCCCAGTAAACTTTCCAAGTAACCCCTTATTTGAAAGAAATGATTAAAGTATTACGGCGCTATCCAAAAAGAAAACAAACAAAAAATTTTGGTTTTTGACGCTTTTTCGATATTTTTATTTACGATATTTTTACAACATTTTCTTACATTTAAATCATACAAATTGCTTAGTTGATTAGTTGACTAGTCACGTGACGGCTAAACCACTTTAATAGTTGAAACTGTTGAAATATAAAGAATTTTGTTGAATTTTTTACATTTAAAAATACTGTAAATAGAATACGTGCGAATAAAGTAGAGTTAGAGTTAGAGTTAGAGTTTGACATTACATTTACATAGACCAATAACAATTGTAGACCAGTAACAGTATAAACAATAAACAATAAACATACTTATAAGACAAGTAGACTAACATAAAATATAAAATAAAATATAAAATAAGAATTGAATTATATCCGTCCAAATAAATGTGATTAAAATCATCTAAATTTAATCCGTCCAAACAAACCAAAATAAATTTTAATTAATATTCAATTATTTATTTATTTATATATTTATTCAATTAATTAGTACCTACCTAGTGTAGTTATTTAGTTTTACATATAAGTATATACAGGATGTTTACTAGCTAAGTTACCAACATATGGAAAACTTTTTTATTATTCAAAAATGAATAGTTTAATGTTAATATTTTTGAAAGCAGAGCTTTTTCCAAATGTAGCCAACTTAGCTAGGTAGGGCACCCTATATATAAATATAGATTTTAAATTAAAAAGCACAAAAGAATGCACATATTTACAACTATTAATAATAAATATTTATTTGAGTGATGTGTGTTGTCTGCTTTTTTTATTGTTAATAATAATTAATAACAATATTTTAATACACAACTTTACACTTAAACTTATGTTGTTTGTGTTTGTGTGTGTGTGTGTGTGTGTGTGTGTGTGTGTGTGTGATTAAGTTTTAATATCTACCTGTTTTATAGCTCAAACAAACAAAACACTTGATTTGATTTGATTTTAATAATTAAAAGCTCAACTTTATATTTTGTATTATGTAAAACTATAATTATAATTGTATTGTTTGTATTGTAAGTATTAAATACTGCTCAATCAATCTTATTTTATTTTAATTATAAAATTAATTCATTTATTTATTTATATTATTTACTTACCTACCATTTATTTTCCAATATAATTGTATATAATATTATATTATAATTATACTAGTTGACCCGTTTCACACACTCAACTATATATAAATAGTTTATCTAAGCCCAATTAAGTAGCCACAAACTTTCTATTTACAGAATATTTTAACAACAACAATTTTTTTAAATTAAATCATCGCGGTCTTATTTAATTTTTTAAATATTAATTTTATTATAAGGAAAATATTTTGTAAAATTTGTGGATCTATTTTTTTTCATTAGCCATCCACAATAAGCTTTAAAATATAGGTTAAATCATAAAATTTGATAAAGGAATAAGGAAAATTTCGCGAACCAACAAAAAAAAGTCTACAGTAATAATATATATTGTAAGACACGCAGCCACTGACTTATTCTAATTAAATAATTGATACGCTTATGGATAGTTATTTATTTTAGTTCATAATTTTAAATTATTTTTTAAATGTATTTTTAGTTGATAATGCAGAAAGCAGAAATCTAAAATTATCGATATAATTGTATTTTTATTGAATTCTAACCTCATTCTTAAAATAAAATAAATATAAATAAACATTGATTAGAAATTTAAAATAAAGTTTATTTAATAATAATAATAATAATAGTTATTAATATTAAATATTGCAATAAAAATATAAAACTGAACGTTATTATTAATAACATTGTTGTTAATGAATAAATTTTAAAATAAGTGTTAGTTTAGTTTAATATAATATTCAAGGTTAAATTTAAAAATAAAAAAATCATTTAATGTACAATGTACATTCATTATATATAAATCATAAAAGTTTTTAAGTTGTTATCACACACAATTAATAAATAATATATAAAAATGAATGAATTAAAAGCTGATAAGATGAATGCCTAAGTTTGCCTGACTAGTATTGAACATGTGATGATGATTAAGTTGTTTTAAAATCAAGTTCTTATAACTAAACTAACATTATGATTA
Organism: Chrysoperla carnea; assembly: GCF_905475395.1. Lineage (NCBI taxonomy): Eukaryota > Metazoa > Arthropoda > Insecta > Neuroptera > Chrysopidae > Chrysoperla > Chrysoperla carnea. Next base: position 93,945,669 of record NC_058339.1, read on the forward strand.
TGATTATGTAATGTAATAATGAATAAATTATTAAATTCAAGAACATTGTTAGTGCCTTTATTACGTTTTAATAATAAATTAAGATTACATACATCATCAATATTAACAACTATTTTATTAGTTAATCAACAACAACAACAACAACAACAGTTGTAAGAATTAATTTTAAATTTAATATTATTTTATTAATTGATTAATTAATTAATACATTATTATTATTATATTTGATATTTAATATAAATTTTAAATAATTTAAGATTAAAACGTAATAATAATATCATCATTTGTCATTATAATAAATTAAATAAAATGAATACAAGTAGTACAAGTAATACAAGTTGTACAAGTACAAGTACAAGTAATACAAGTTTTATTGGTAAAGAAGATCGTTATAATGGTATTATTGTTGATAGTACAAGTGAACCATGCAAAGATATTCAACAATTTTATACTAAATTAACAGGTAACTAATTTTATTTTAACTTTTATTTATTAAATTTACACTTTAGTGTCTGTTTAGTCTGTTTAGCAATGTTTAGTGTTTTACATAAATTACAAATCCATTGGTGAAAAACAGTTTTTTATTTTAATTAACGAATATCACAACTTTTCATTGTGCATTACGCTTAATAAAAATGTACAAACAAAAATCATGTTCATCAAAATGTTAAATAATTAATATTTCAAAATTTGAGATTATTAGCTCACGAACTCGTCACGGTAAAACTGTACTTATACGGATTTAGAAGGTACTTCGAAAATAGTACTCCAAACGAACAAATTAAATTTTAAACAAGTAATTCTGAGCTAAGGGTAAAATGTTATTGGTTTTATATATTTAAAAATCGGTGTGACAACCTTTTTGTGACGTTACACTAAAGAGGTGTCACACTAAATTTTGTTAAAATTAATAAATATAAACATAAATAAAATAAATAATTAATAATGAATATGTTTTTGAATTAGAATCATTAAATGAATGGAATAAAAAGAATAAACGTTGTATATGGTTTAAAGTGAATATTAAAGATAGTGAATGGATACCAATCTTAACACAAAATGGTTTTAAATTCCATCATGCGAAACAAACATATTTAATGTTATATAAATGGTTACCATCCTTAGAATTATCTAATATACCACCTTATGCACATACAATGTTAGGTGTGGGAGCTTTAGTTATTAATGAACAAACACAACAATTATTAATTGTACAAGAAAAATATTTTATTGGACAAGAACCTATGTGGAAATTACCTGGTGGTTATGTTGAACCAGGTAACTAACTAACTATAACTACTTTATATCACTTTACTTATCAACATTTTATTTTATTTTATGATATAGACATTTATTCAAATTTATATATTAGAGGTAATCAAATACAGTTTGAAAACTAAAACTTTGACTCTCTAACAAAATTATGCTCTTAAAAGTATGAAAACCAGAAAAAATTACATCTGAATCTGTTATGTTCAATAAAATCAAGTCGAAGTAGCTCTTTTCTGTCTTCATTGTCTGTCCTCAATTGTCATTTTTTACATAAACTTTTCCATCCTCGAGAAGGACAAGATCTTACAAATTTTTGTATTTAATTTCTTTCAGTAGTCTTTAAACAACAGTTTTAATAAAGATTCATTAACTGTTCCTGGATTCTAAGGTTTAAGGTTTAAATCTAACAACTGTCCACTATAAAGTATAATAGTAAAGTAATGAACCAAGAACAAACAAACAAACAAACAAACAAACAAAGAAAGCAAGTTTGTTTAGTAGTTAGTTGATTGTAAATGTTTAAATATTCGTAAAATAATAAATATTATTTTATAAAACTTTAAGATCATAGACTTAAAATAATGTAGAGTACCATAGACTTATTAAATATTTAAATGATAAAATAAATAATTGATAATAAATAATATTTATTTAGGTGAAGATTTAATTGCAGCAGCAATACGTGAAGTCAAAGAAGAAACAAATATAGAATGTGAATTTAAAAGTTTAATAACAATACGTCATACACATCATGTTATGTTTGAATGTTCTGATTTATATTTTGTAATATTATTAAATATTAATGAATTAATAAATAATAATATTATTAAATGTCAACGTGAATTATTAGATTGTAAATGGATTAATATTCATGATTATTTATCATTAACAAATGTTAGTGATTTAAATAAATCATTTGTTCAACAATATTTATTACTTAAACAAAATAATATTATTATTAATCAAACAAATCATATACATTCAATATTAAATAAACCATATCAATTATTTAATATACAATTTAATAATTAATTAATTAATTATCTTTATATAAGTAGTTAATTTTAATCAATAACTAACAATAAACGAGCAGTCACTCATTCTCATAGTAAACTGTACTTTCACGGATTTAGATATCTAGCAAATGAATCAACGCTATTATTTAACGATATGTACAAGATGTACTAGATGTACCACCAACCTTAAAACTTATCAATTACTTATAACCCTGGATTCTGTCAAGTACAAAATACTTGTAATTGTTAAAATATCAAGAATATTTGTGCCAAGATAAACCTAGCACACCTAGTACATACTGTACCTATTCTTAAATAGTATTGATTTATATGCGAAGTTTCTAAATCTGTGTAAGTGTAGTTTTACTGTGACGGTCTCCAGAGCTATAAAGTACATCAATAATAGATACAAGCATCTATTATTGATAATTGGGAGTTGAGTTATATTCGTACTAATTAACACAAGAAGTGTACTCGTTTTTAGTAGTTCCAATTTAAACTACCAGATCATTTACACCGATATTTATCAATATGTAAGATGAATGAATGTATTCTGTTGATTGTTTATAAAAACAATTGATTGTTTAATAATAATATTACTTGTAGTTGGTTGTTTGTTTTTAATTTTTATAAAAATTCATATGTCAAATCTTTATACATATATTAATTAATTAATAATAAGTAATTAATTATATTGAATTAAAATGTGTGTATTTATTTAATAAATCAACTTTTAATTAAATGAATGGATAATATTTTGTTTATTAATAAATAAATAAATTAAAAATGGCAAATAATAATAAATTAGATGTAAATAAAGAATATATGTTAACAACATCAAAAATAAAACAACATTGGATGTTAGATCCAAGATGGACGGTACATGATAAACTTAAACAATATCAAGGAATTATTAAATTATATGGTTTGTATTTGTAATTAATAATTAATAATTAATTAATTATTAATATTAGTTTAAAATAATCATAATATATTTATTATTTAATGTCTTCTATTCAAATGACATTTTTATTAAACAAATTATATAAATTTACAATTCTTGTAACTCGAATCATTTTGTTACGCAAAATACAAAATCATATCACATAAAACTGTATAAGGAGGAAAACTGTACTTAAAATGGTTCAGTTGTTTGAACAATTACGATGAATGTTCATTTTCTTTTTTCTTGGAGTAAATAATAGTTCAAAGTTCCTTGATCACAGCAGTACCTGATGCAAGAACTCATAATAATGTTATTTGTACAAAAAGTAATCGATGAATTAGCTTCAAAAAAGTTTACATCATCAAGAAAATTTATAACAGATTCTGTTTATGTAAAAAAACTATTAGTCTACGACACTTTCCAAAAAGAAAACAAAAAAAATTTAGGTTTTTGACGCTTTTATTATGTTTTAATAAAATTTTTTTGCATTTACGTCATACTAATTACTAAGTTGACTAGTCAGTGTTAGTGATAATCGAATCACTTGAATAATCTATGTACGTAGGGAAGTTGATTTTGAATTTGAGGTGAATTTGAAGGGGTTGTAAGTTTAAAAATGGTATTGTTTGAATTTAAAATAAGTGAAATAAAATAAATAATAAAAATAAATGGTGTTTATAGAACGTGAACAAAAGATAATAAAGAATGATACATTATTAACAAAAGAACAAAATATAAAACGTATTTATTTATTACGTGAATCAATAAAATTAAAAAGAAATCAATTAAATCAACAACAATCAAATACAACTAATTCTAAATCATCTTTATTATTATTAAATCAAACATTACAAGATCATAAACAATTACAATTAAAATATCAAAATCAAGATGTTATTGTAAGTAAAAGTTTAATTAATTATTAATTATTTATATTTAATTTAATTAAAATGTTATTATGTATTTTATTTTATTATATACGAGCGAGCGAGCGAACAACATTCATCAATTAAACACTAAACAAGGTACCTAATGTATAATCGATCAATTTAGTGACTTAACTAAAGAAGCGTTTTAAAAATAAATTTTAAATTTAAAACAAACAAAAAAGTAGCTGAAGCTGGTAAAGTGTTTTATAAGAAAATCTCGTCAAGTCCGTTTATACTAGAATTGTATTTATTAATCAGTTAGAACTTAATTAATATCTAATTTAATTAATTTAATTTAATTTGTTTTTAAATATAATTATAGAAAGTTGTTGATAATTTAAAACAAATGAATTATGACAAGAAAAAAACATACGATCAACTTATTTTTAAAAGAAAACAACAAACACACATTTTAAATGAATTAAAGGTAAATTATTTAAATAAATAAATAACCAATTTATTTATTTATTTATTTATTATTATTAATATCAATAAAAATATATTGCAATTTAATTAATATTCTAAATTTTATTCTACATGAAAACAGAAATTATTATGTATGTAAAATAAAATGGTTTACTAAATGTTCAATAGCTTAGAAGCTGTGGTCGGATAAACAATTAATTATTATAACAAATATTCCTTCACTTTGAGCGATGAGTAAATTGAAAATTCGGATTCAACGTGTCAAAATACGTTGAAATATACTCTACTTGTTCGAAAGGACCTGTAAAGTCATACGAAACTCACTCAGCGCCCGCCTACACTATAAACAAATAATGAATATGGCAGTGACTGGGAACCGTGAGAGAGAAATTACCGAGGGTGAGAGAATGTTGCCATTCTACTCCTATCTTCGCAAGAGCAGACCTTGTATAATTCTACTATGATTGTATCATACATAACAATCTGAATTAGACATTTTAAATTAATTTGAATTATGAAACAAAATTATAAAAATGAATTGAATTAAATTAAATAATAAATGTTGATCTATTTAATTGTTTTTATAGTTAAAATTAAATGATTTAGAAGATCGTACTCATCTAGAATATCCATTAGAAGAGAAAGCACAAATAATATCTGGACGTATTGCAGATATTAAATTAAAAGCTAATGTAGCTAAAACAATACAACGAAACTTTACAAATATATTACAAAGAATGAAACAAGATGCCATCTACTTTGATTCTATTTTATTATCATTAGAGAAAGATGCTAGATCACAAGCTAAATGTTTATATCGTACAACACAACTAGGACAACTTGCAACTGAATATCTAGATGATCGTATTCATGATTATAAACGATTAGAACATGCTATTCAAATAAGTATGGAAGAACGTTTAAAGAATATTAAATTAATTAAACAAGATGTTAAAGATACAACAAAATGTTTAAAACATTTAATATTAATAAAAGATAATAAAGATAAAGATATAAATCTTAATATTGAATCAAAACATAATGATGATTTAAAATTAAATCAAACTATTGAATCAATTGAATCAATATTAAAATTTATACAAAGTACATGTTATGTATCAGAATATCATGAAATTCTACCTCGAATACAAGATCAACATCAACAATTTAATAAGTTATTTAATATTGTTCATCAATTCAATCAATTACGTGATCAAATGATTTTAAAACAAAATCATGCACAATTAATGCATGATACACTAATTACAAATATCGCTGATACTACTTATCAGTAAGTCAACTCAAATCAAATCAAATCAAAGTGTTTCTTTAAAGTGGTTCAGCTGTCACGGAAATATAAATGTGAAATAATGCTGTAAAAATATTGTAAAAGCGTCTAAAATCAAAGTTTTTTTTATATTTTCTTTTTGGAAAGCGCTGTAAGCTCATGTTTTTTTTTTGTTGCATAAACAGAATCTGTGAAAAATTTTTTTAAGGTCATTCACCGATTATTTTTTTTACAATTAACATTATTATGAGTTTGTCCATATTAAGGTACTGATGTGTTTATTGTGATCAAGCGGTTTTGAACATTGACTGTACTTGCTTAAATAGCCGAACCACTTGAATTAGACTTAGATGTTTAAATGTATATTAATTATATTATTTGATTAATAATAAATTAATAATTTAAGATATATGGAACAAAAGAACAGAGATAGAAAATTAAAATTAAAATATGATAAACGTTTAAAAGATATTAACAATGAATATTATAAAGTTGCTGAGATTTATTTAAATATACGTGTTAGTTTACAATTCTTACATCAACTTACACAATGTGTAAATGTAAATCAACAACAACAACAACAAAGTGGTAATACATCTGTTACACCATCTGTACCAACAGATCATGTAGATCATGAACATAAAGATAGATCTTCTACTGTAATGATCGATGTTAATCAAATATTAACAATATTAAAAGAACGTTATCAATTACTAATCAATAATTATATTGATTTGGATTCACAACAAAACTTATCAGCTGTGGCTTTATATCAACAAGCATTAATGGATGCATCAAATCAAGCACATCACAATGATTTTGATGAAGTCATCGATCAAACTTGTATGTTTTATTTATGTATCATTATTATTATTATTAGCGAATTTATGAACGAAACTTCTGTACTCGACCGATCCTACCTAATAGATGTCAAAAATGACCATCGTTAAAATTTATAGATACATATAGAAATATATGTATCTATAAACTCTCCAGCGGTCAGAATTTAAATAAAATTTGATATTGAGAAGGGTTTTGGTATTTAAAGGGTCAATTTCGTTAATGAGAACAATCTACCGATAAATCTATCGAGATGTGGGAGGGGTATACGCAAGGTTTAAAATTTGAAATATTTTGAGGAAAAAAAGTAATGTTGTGTTTTTTTCTCTAAACGCTTAGTTTTCGAAATACAAATTGTTGAAAATTTAAAATGTAATATTCGATTTTAAGCAAAATGTGTTTTCTTTTACCACTCCTCTCTGAGAGAATTCGCTTAACTAACGTAGCTTCTGCGTTATGAATTTAAAAAAAATAATATTAATTTAAATTAAAATTGAATTAACAACAGCATTAGTATCAGACATTGAATTAAATGATCCAAGTATACCTAGTCGTGACGATATCAAGAAACGTAGTGCAAGGATTGTACAAGATTGTGCTAAGAAAGATGATGATCAACCAATTATCTTATTACCATTACGTGGTAAAACTTATTAACATTATCATTATCATTATCTTGTTTATTAATTATCAATAAATCTATTATTATTTTGTTTTCTTTATTTATTTATTTTATGTCATATTGTACGTCATACTTAAACATAACCTAAATGTTATTTATTTTATTATTAGTCATTCAACTACAACTATCTACTAATAAAATATATTGAATAGGTAGGTTCAAGAAGCTTGTACATCATAGAGGTTCTATGGTGTAATGGTTAGCACTCTGGACTTTGAATCCAGCGATCCGAGTTCAAATCTCGGTAGAACCTAGGCAATTATTTTTTATTTTTATATAAATATTATTTTAAATTATAATTAGTTCGAAAGAATAATTTTAATCCGTCTTTAATATGTCCGTAATATCGCTGGAGTTAATGACAGTAACATTGCACTTACACGGATTTCGAAATTTCGTATATGAATCATATTATTTAACGAGGTTGTATGGACTAGGTTTGCCAGGGGTTTTCTATTTTTTTACTAGTGTGACAGTAATTATGGTCAAGTAATAAGCTGTCACACCAAGATATTTCGAAAGTAGAACTCAAACAAATTAAAAAAAAAGTAATTTCGCGATAAGGGTAAAATTTTATTGGCTTTATATATTACAAATCGGTGTGACAGAACTTTCTGCCACTTTAAGAACTGTCACATAAAATTTTTCTGAAAATAAATAAAATTTGCAATAAAGTGGTATCTTACAAATTAATTTCCATGATAGTTCAAAATACTTGTAGGTAATTACTAAAAATATAAAAAATATTTCTGTCAGGATAAACCCTGGCACACCTAGTACATATTGTGCCTATCGTTAAATAGTATTGATTCATATTCATATACGAAATTTTGAAATCTGTGTAAGTGCAATTATACAAAGAATTAACCGCAAGTATAATTTGAACCATGACAACTCAACTCCATGTAATCAAATATCTGTCAAAAAAAGATGTCATAGTAGAGTTCTTTTTCCACCGTGTACCGTGATAAAGTTTAAAATAATTAATTTAGAAGGATTTAGATATTAAATTAATTTTTTATTTATATTCATTTCGGTGCAAAAGAAAATATAAGAACCCCAGCAACGTTACAAATTTTGTTACTTCGTTTATTCTTGGTCAATTCTCCTGTTTGAGGTAAATATCCTCGTGTAATGTAAATCAATTTTGTTTACTGTACATATAATTCAAAACTTTTTGACAAGACAAAACTACCTGACGTATTAAAAAAATTATGGATAAGTACTTTGTATTTGTGGTAAGTCTATAGATCCTAATTTGTGATAAGTCTATGGATTTGTACGCATATCCGTCATGTTTGATACGTAAGTGTTCTGAATATGCGCAATGCGCAATAGAATAATAAAACAAAATTAAATATGGTTGGTCATTCTCATTGGTGTTGATCGTGATTCTATTAATTCTAGAACTTTATAAATTTGATCGTTATCGTATCGTTTGAATAAAATAAAATATCAAATAAAAAATAAAAAACAATTTGATTGAATTTTTAAAATAAAAATAGAACAAGTAAATGTGAAGAGTGTTGAGTAAAGTGGAAGTAAAGTGAAGTGAATTGAAGTGAAGTCAGAGTCAGAAGTGATTAAAACAAAAAGTTATTTTCACTTTTCACACTTCTAAATCTAAAATTAAAAATGTATGTTGATGTTGTTTGTGTTTAAATTTAATATTGAATTCAATTTTAATAGTTTTATTTCAATTACTTATATATAAATATAAAGTTAGTCAAAATCAATTTAATTTTTATAATAATTCTAATTCTAATTATTCTGTCATCTGATTCATTCTATATCAATTCAATTCAATCACTGTTAACTTCATTCACTTCAGTTCGTAATAAATTAAATTAAATGAATCAAATAATAATATTTAATAAAAGTAATTTAGTTGAATATTAATTAATAATTACACATTGATCTCAAACCATTCACCTTCTAATTTTATATTTAATTTAATTCAATATTAAAATAAAATGCCTTTTCGCCGAACACCATTTGTAAGTTTTTGGTTATAAAATTAGTTACATACTTTATCTATTTATCTATCTATCTATCTAATGTTGATATGACCTAATTTTTACTAATTTTTTTACTAAAATTGATTTCAATATCAATTAAATAATAATAATTAAGTATGATTGATTGATTATTAATTAGTAGCTACAGTTTGTTGTAAGTAAATAATGATATAATTATTTAATTTAATTTAATTTAGTGTGTGCTTTACTTTTACTTATAAATAATTTTATTATGAATTAAATAAAATTTAATAAGATCTATCTATTTAAAGTGTAATTATATTTTATTTTTTTATATATATAAATAAATAAAATAAAATAAAATTAAATATATGAACATTTTTAACATATTTGAATGTTTGCCAACTAACTAACATTAACATACATACATACATACATACATACGATTAGTTTAGTTTAATATTTACAATCAAAATTACAGACTCACTGTAACTGGAACTGTTGCAAATGTAATAATATACTTAACTGTTACTGTCAAATAATTGAATTTTATTACTAAAAAATAGAGGGTAGCAAGAAAGAAGGCGTCTGTCTTGGGGAGGTCCAGTCTTCGGTCGTTGCGTACTTTGTACTACGCATTTAATTGTGTAAAGATTGCATTGTCTCTCGTTCGAGAGAAAAGCAACCTTATGGGCGCCGTTAATTCAGCCACGGGCGCTTATAACTCGGCGTAGGAGTTTCACGTCCTTGTTATATGGGTTTGTGAGTACAGCACATTAAAATGAATAATGAATTAGGTATTTTTTGTCATTTGATTCAATGAAAAATTCAAATGATTTGTTTAAGTATGATTTACATTTTGTTTTAATCGAATATCTCCACTTGTCTTGCCCTCCTCTACAGTGATGTCAGATAGCGTCTCAATAAATCTGGTACAGATGTCTCTTAAAAGAACTGCTAGTTTATATTTTAATATATTAAAAAGAACTGGTAATTTTTATATTAAATATTTTTCGATACTGAACTATGAATATTTGAATTCTTTAATTTTTTATAAAGGATATTTTTTACATTTCAAGTTTTGTTCTGTTTCTAAGGGTTTATAAGAGGTGGATTCTACGGACACAAAACCCAATTCACCTGTGTTGTTCATTGACGAACTCAATCTCACTTTCTACGTGCTAAGCACGCTATACAAATTTTGCCTTGATATATCTTTTGATATTTGAGTAACATGTCCTCAGACAGACAGATGGATAGAAAGTCTAGTTTCAAACTTGATACTAAAGTTAATATAGTTTGATATACCTATATTACATATATACATGGTATAATAAACAATTAATAAATAATAATAATGAATATTAAATATAGTTATTATAATTATAATTGAAATGATTATGTGTAGTACAATACAATACAATATAAATATAATAAAGTACAGTCACAGTCAACCAACAGTTAACAATACAATACAATACAATATAATATAGTTAATAAAATATAATATTCTAGAAGATGTTGATGTGATGTAGATGTAGATGTTATATATACCTACTCATACTCATCTCATTATATACAAGTACTATGTTCAATGTTGTATGTAGTTGATCTTGATATAAAGTAATGTTAGTGTACCTATGTATGTATGTATGTATAGAATGTTGTAGAATATTATAGAATATACTATAACATTCTATATTATACTAGAGAGTTCTATACAATATTAATAAATATATAAATATAAGTAGTAATCCACTTTATTATATTATATTATAACATTAAGTAAAGCATATACATATTATATTATATTACAACAATATAATATTATTATTGTGATATTTATATTAATTAATCAATCATATTTATTTATTTATTTATTGTGTGTGCTGTATTTATTTTATTTATTATGAATAATAATAATAATAATAATATTGATATTATTAATAATATTAATAATTGTGAACCTCAATCATTAAGATCGTCATATTATAATCATTATAATAATAATAAAAATGTAAGTGTGTGATTTAATAATATTTAATTATTATTTTTATATTAATAATTTATAATATTAATAATATGATATCATATCATATTATTATTAATTATAATTTGATAACTGATATTACCATATATAGTTATTTGATGATGATCATGATGATTTTATATTAATAATAACTTATTCATTTTATTTTATTTAACAAAAATTATACAAACATATAAATACTATATAAGGATATTATTTATTTAATTATTTATTATTATTATTATTTAAATTTAACTAATTAAAAAAGGTTTTGGTTGATTTAAATTAACTATTTATTGTTTTATTACTATCTACTAAACTAATTAATTAATTAACTAAAGAAAGGATGTAATTACTTTAATTAAAAACTAAACTCAAATAATAATATTCATTAATATACTATTTTTATTATTAATCTATATTAAACAAATTTTATTTAAACATTAAACTAGTTCACAATGTAAAAGTATATATACAGGATGAATCATTTTAATATATACTAGCTAATAACTTGTAATGTTGTTAACAAATCAAAAAAAACACTTGAACTAAAGCTGTAGAGCTTGATGGAGGGACATCCTGTTCTGACATTAGATTAGGCATAGTTCTTCGGGTTTCTTTAGTAGCCAATTTAGATTCTAACGGTAAGGATAGTATAAGGCTCAACTTTCTAATTTAAAGTTTTATTCTATCTCTTACCGTTACCGATTTAAATTGATTATTAAAGAAGCTTGTAGAACTAGCTTTGACTCAACAATTTTTGAATTAGTAAACAACACCAACAACACCATTATAGATTAAAATGAGCCAGCCTGTATAATATAATCATCATATAATTAAATAGGTACAAACATGTATATTGTTATAGTATACAATACTGTTACTGCTTATTTAATTTATATTTTAAAATTAAATTAAATTATTTATAATTAATTATATTTATATTTATATTTGTATTATATTGTATTGTTACAGAGTGGCTTCCCATTCAATGTTATAGATCATGATGATATTGATCCATTACATGGATTTGATGATGATCCATTAGATGATCCCTTTAATACAACAAGACGTTCACATCGTAGTGCTAGAGCTAGACCTTCAACAACATCAACTCAAAGTCCTTCTTCATCATTACGATTTCAACATCATTTAGATGATATAGCTGCACGTCATCCAGAGTTTGCACAACATTTACGTCCATGGGTTACTACTAATCCTACATCTAGTCAACAACAACAGTATTTTACATCACCAACTGCTACTGGTACATCTGGTAGTGATCATAGTAATTTAAAACAAGAATCATCAACAAATAATAATAATAATAATAAAAGTGGTGCTAATGGTGATAATGATGGTGATGATGTAACACCACCAACAAGTGTTGATAATACTGATGTAAATAATATTAAATATAATAAATTACCACAATACGGGTTACGTAATACTGTTGATTTAGGACAACAACAACAACAAGATAATAATACATTGTTTGATAATAACAAGTCACGTGGTCAAAGATCAATGTCTGCACCACCAGCATCATCACTAACAGGAGCTGATAGTAAACAACAACAACAACAACAACAGCAGCAACCAAGATTTATATCACGTATTAATATTGAACCATTAAAACAACAACAATCAATGGGTGGTAACACAACAAGTACAACATTACCACAACAACAACAACAACAACAACAAACAACAGCAACAATGAATAATAAACAACAACAACCAAATGTTAGACATATACCAATATTTGTTGAAGGGCGTGATGAACCATTATTACCAAAACAATATGAACAACAACAACAACATAATATAAGACCACAACAACAACAACAACAACAACAACAACAACATGGTGGTGATACAACAACAAACAATACAATACCATCATCAGTACCAGCACCACCACCACCACCTTCATCAACAACATTACATAATAAGGAACAACAACAACAACAACAACAACATAGTAATTATGAAGAAGTATATCAACAACAACAACAACCATGTAATAAACAACAACAACAACAACAAATAGATTCAATAACAAGAATACAAGAGATACAAAAAGATGTGAATGAATTAATGTTACAAGTTGAACAATACAAGAATACACGTACAGATGGCAAAAAAGATAAACAATATTTATATTTAGATGAGATGTTAACACGTAACTTAATTAAATTAGACAATATTGATACAGATGGTAAAGATGTGATACGTGCTGCACGTAAAGAAGCTATTAAATGTATTGAACATTGTATTAGTCAATTAGAATCAAAATTATTATTAACAACAACAAATAATAACAATAATAATAATACAACAACAACTGATGATCAAAGTGAACAACAACAACAACAACATGATAATATTAATAAAAGTACAAGTACAAGTGATGTAAATACAACAACAACAAGTACAAGTGATGATACTAATCAAATGGAAGTTGAACAACAACAACAACAACAACAAGATAATGATACAGTTAATAATAAAATGGATGTAGATATAGCAGATACAACAACAACAACAAATGATATGAAAACATTACAAGTAGGTGGTGTTATTAAAAGTGGTGAACAAATACAACAACAACAACAACAACAACAATATGATAATAATGATGAACAACAAACAACATCATCAAATGATAATAATAAAAAAATTAAAAAGAGTCCTAAAAAGAAAATAACATCAAATAATGATAATAATATTACAACAACAACAACAAGTAATGAACAACAACAACAACCAAATTAAATAAAATTAAATTAAAAATGTTGTATTATATATGTATAATGAATTAATATTTGTTTTTATATTTAATTAATAAATTAATAAATATTATATTTAAAATAATTAATTAATTAATTAATTACATATATACAAGGTGTCCTTCTGTACTATACGTACTATACGTTTTTGTTGCATCAGATTAGAAAATAAAATTGTAAGACAACAAGTCTACTTCCATTCATTTGTTCTAATGCACGATGCACGATGCACGGAGATAGTTAGACTAACCTCATGATAACTTTTGTTCTCTTATATCTGATAGAAGATTAAATATATTACAACCGTTGATCACAATTGACAGATGACAACAATTTTGAGTTAAATATTCAACTGTTCAATAATTTAAAAATTTCAAAATAAAGTTAATTTAATAGTTATTCAAAAGTTCCCGTACATGGTACAGGTACAGGTACAGGTACAGGTACATAAAATATTATATTTGTCATGTTAAATTAAAAATGATTGTCTCATTATCAAGTCATGTAAAATTGAACTAAGTGACTGCTTATCATGAGCTTAGAGAGTAGTCAATTGATTTACTGTCTGATGGTCATGGTCATGGTCATGGTTACAATTTGCTGAGTCTTTAATATGATAGTAGATAACGTCTCAAATTGTTCTGTAGTGTATGCCCTAGAATATTCCTCCTAGGTGGAGTTTGAAAAAGCTCTCACCAAGTGATGGTGCTAGAAACTATCTGCTTGTTTTATAATTATATTATAATTAGATGAGAGCCTTTACAGTTATCCTGAAAACTTTGAGTTCAGCAAGTAGTTACAATCCGGAGCTATGCTAAAAAAACTCGAAAGGAACACTTATCGGGATCCAATTTTGCAGGATGATTGTTCAGAATCACCTCTAATGAATTACAAACAAGCAGACAGTTTCCAGAACCATCACTTAGTGACAGATTTTTAAATCCCCATCTAAAGAGGAAATATTGCACGTAAAAACTGGCATAACTTGATAGGGTGACTTGGGTCATTACCTACTATCATATTTAAGATTGAGCAGACCGTAACAATGATGAGCCTCTGTTGATCAGCTCTACTAATGAAGTTACTAATAGGTAACCAATCAGAAGCATTGTGATTAAATATTAAAAGCACTCAACTCTGACTAATTAATGATTATTGATACATTAAAAGTAAACTACTTAATTATTACTTATTGGCTGCTTATTTTAATTAAAAGCTAATTATCCATCCATCAGATCATAAAATAAAAGTAGACTTTTCATCTTAGAATTTTATTTTCTACTTGAAGCAACAAAAGCGTGTGATATTTACAGACGATACAATACATACATACATAAAGTTTAGATACATAAATTATTAATGCAGACAGAGAGAGAAAGAGAAAGGTATATTTGGGAAGTTGTAGGTTTTTAATTGAAATAAAAAGGATGAAAGAGGATTTAAGGACTATCTACCAATCTAGACCTATCTAGATCTATCAAAATATTTGTATTTGTTTTGATTCAATAACAGAATACAAAAATGTAATTAAAAATGATACAAATACATATTTAATAAATAAATATTCATTCTACTTAATTATTATTACATTTCAATTACTTATATTTGTATCATTTTTAAAGTTAAACTTCTTTATACATGTTTATGTTTATACACATGTAACATTAAAACATGATAACATTCATGTTTACTAGCAGTTAGACCTACTAACAGTTAACAGAACAGAATAGAACAGATCAGATCAAATGGATAAAGATGGATTATTATCTTTAAATAATAATACTACATGATATAAATAATAAGACAAATAAATGTATGTAATTAATTAATTAATTAATTAAGTAGAAGTACAAGTACTATTATTATTAATTGATTACAAATTTAATTTATTTTTATTAAATATTATTTATTTATTTAATTAATTAACAACAAAATAAGATCATGTAGGTATGTACTGTAATGTACCTGTACTGCACTGCACTGCATTATTAACATTAACAATAATGTTCAAGACACTACCAAAAAAAATAATTTTCTCCTTCTTAAAAGTTAGTTCAAGTCATCTCAGCTATCCAAATCGTCTTTTAATCATTAACTTCATTCAAAATTTAATGTTCAAGTTCAAATTTTTGCAAGGTAATATTGTTCCGCTCAAAGTAATGTTATTACGTGAATTTATTTAAAGGCAAAAAAACTAAAAAAAGAAGGATGGTTTCGGCATCTAATTTAAAACCCTACTAACGCGCAGTCTCAAAAGTGCTAGGGTTACGATAATTAAATCTATGTATACATAAAAAAACGATTTTTTTACAATGTCTTGGAGACCATCAACTTTATGAAAAATAGTTTCAAACAAGAATTGTCGGAAATTTTTTCCCGTAAAAAAAAATGTGGAATCAAAAATTTTGATATCTTCAGCCATTTTGTCACAAATCGGGGAAAACGGTCAAATATATATTTATATGCTAATTAATAATGTCTTGAAACTAATTGATTTTATAACAAAAAAATTTCAATCAAAAGTTGTTGGAAAATTTGTTCCCTGACAAAATGTAGTGTGAACAATTTGGATATCTTTAGCTGTTTTCAAAACGATCAATTTCATAAACATTTTTCGTTATTTATTCAATCATTAAGAGAAATGTATTTAAAATTGATCGTTTTCAATAACGGTTCAAGATATCCAAATTGTTCACATAATATTTTTTTTAGGGAACAAATTTTCCAACAACTTGATCGTTTTCCAGATATTATCCAAAATAAAAGGGTCTTACACTAGGTGCCAAAACCTTCCTTTTTTTTTTGCCTTTGAATAAATTCATAAAATCGCTTATTTTCAGTTATTTTGAACGGCCTATATAAACATTTTTATGAATGGTTTTGAATCGAAAGAGTTTTTATGGATAGAGAACGGGATGCAAGGGATCTGATAGCTTGTAAGTGGATGCGATATGATGGATGAGAGAGAAGACTGCCAGTGAGTGTCAACCCAAATCATATGATGCATAACACATCGCAAGTTTTGGACCATGGCGTTCGCATGATTCTGAATGTCACAATTTTTTCAAACGAGTATATTTATTGCAAAACACTTTTCAATGTAAATATTTTATTATAGGAATCATTTTTTTGGTTCTTAAAACCGATTCGAAGTGTTTTTAGTAACATCGAAAAATTGCTGGGAAGTGTCCATTGTATTAATGACTACATTAGCGTTGGTTGTTTGGTTCCTTGATTTGTTTTAAATACTTAATTAAACAAAATAAATATTAATAATAATTAATAATAAATATGCATATGTATGTATGTATGTATATTGATTGATTTGTAAATAAATATGTATTTAATTGAAATTTATTTATTGGTTTACATACAAATAATTAATAATAATAATAATATTTATTACATAACACATATTTAAACAAATAATACAATCAACTAACTGTTTATCTATCTATCTTGTATTCTTGTATTTATTAATTTACAAATATCTTTACAAAATATTGGCTTGGGCGTCTATATCGATTATGAGCGATGTGCCGTGCCCATAAACTTTTTTCGAAAGCTGGATCCGTGGTTAAATACACGGATCACATATAAATAAATATTATTATTAAGTTATGATAAATAAATAATATAAATTGATTATTAATTAAAATATTATTAATATTGTTTGTTTTTGTTGTTGTTGATCTGTTAATATAATTAATAAAATAAAATAAATAATAATAACGAACGATAAAGATGATGATGTTGTGATATGTTTTAAATAAATTAGATACTAATTAATTAATAATATTTATATTTATATTGCGTTATAATTAATTAATTATATGATTGTAATTATAATTAATAAATATAATGTTATAATAATACTATTTTCTTATATTTAATAAATATAATATATAGAGTAATAATTATTAATTTTTATTATTATTTAATTAACTACCTACAAACAAACGTTTGAATTCAATAAAATTTATTTATTAAGATTCGATCCCGCTCTTCGTATTTATAATCATCAATTAATACTATTTTATATTGTAGTGTTGGTTCAATCAATCAATGACTATTTTTGAAAATATTTACGAAAATTAGGGAAAAATAAAATGTAAATTTTAATAATCATTTTAGTTAACAAACGTAAGAATCATTTAATTTGATACTTTAAAACAATGCATGTAGTGCCATCTATGATAAACATACTGAACTAAATATCAACTTCGATAGTAGCGCCATCTATGGTAAACATATTGAACTAATATAATTTCGATAGTAGTGACATCTATGGTAAATATATGGAACTAACTATTTAACATCGACGGTGACGCCATCTATGATAAACGTATGAAACTAAATTGATTTTGATGGTAGTGCCATCTATTGTAAACCTGTTGAACTAACTATTAATTTAGATGGTGGCGACATCTATGGTAAACATATGGAACTAAATTTATTTTGACGGTGGTGTCGCCTATGTTAAACTTGTTGAACTAATATTTATTTCGATGGTGGTGCCATCTTTGATTGTTGAACAATTTTCCATTTTCACATGTCACTTTTTCATAACTAATTTCACCAAAAATTATGAAAATTTTCAACATTTGTATTAGGAGAATATAAGTTACAAGGGAAATAGTAGTACCTGATAGGAAAATGGTAAGTAAGTGTTTTCACCCTGAAAACCTTTTTCTTTTTTCTGGTATTAATTAGTATAAATAAATAAAACTTTTAACTATTTGTTCGTTTCGTTTCGTTTACATATTACATATCGAATTATTTGCCAATTACGTGCAAATAAAAAAGAAAACTAGCATTGATAAGATTTATTAAACAAATAATTTATTTATACATAATAAACAAACAAACGTTACCTACGTTGTTGTTAATATAATAACAATACAATACAATACAATACAATACATAAATAATAATTAATAATTAATATTAATGATGTATTAATTAATTAATTAATTTAAGTTTTATGTTGTTTTAGTGGGCTTGGCTTGGTATAGACTATATAGATAGAGATAGACCAGACCATACAAACACAAACCAAGTGTTTTGTTGAACTTGGTGGCATCAGAATGAATTAATTAGACGCACGAATTTGCAGACTTAGCTTTCTATTCTTGAAACTTGTGGCATTTACACGTGTCACTTGAATTCAAATTTGAATACACGAGGATGATTGTCCACAGACGCGATTGAAATATTGCTTCCCCTCAGCCGCGTATATAAGTCAAAGTTTTCTGAAGCTTGGGGAATTCGTTAGTTGCATTTGTAAGAGATCCATTCGTTTTGCGGATCTATTGGTAAAATTCGTTAGCAACATTCGTTGTAGAACCATTCGTTTTTCGGTTCTACTAGTAAAACAAATTAATTAGTTAATTCATTTTCGGTTTTCGATTCAAATATTTCAAACACAATTTCATTGTAAATAATTCATAAAATAAAGAATACTTGTACAATAGTGAGTGAACTTTAAATATTATACGCTTCCAAAAAAGATATCCGCTCGTCCAACCCCTGATCCACAACAGCTTTGTTACAACTTACAACCTATCTATATATGTAGTCTGATCAAATCAAATTAAATAGCATGGTTATCAAGAAAAAAATTAATGCATCTTTGAAATGATATTTGTTACTTCTGTATTAGGTTGTAAATATTGCGTAAAAAAAGTCCACCTTTGAGGGGTGTACTTAACTATTTTATAGTGGGGGAGGGCGTGGTAGTAAGGTGCTTTAATTAGTTTTCTAGAAATTACATTAAAAAAAAAACTATGCATCAAATAAAAAAAAATTAAAAGTTCTATATTTGTGCACATTTTTGTATTTTTTCGACTTTCTAGCTTCAATTTTGATCGAGATATGCCAATTTTAAAATAGAATTTTTTTGCTCTTTCAATCAAATGAAGTAGTATCCATCTTGTAAACTGTTAAGAGATTTGTTATAAAAAAAAAGTTATTTGTTATAAAAAAATAAACGACTTTTGTTTGAAATTTTTTTCTAAGCTTCACTTTTTACCCGTGAAGGCGCCTCCAAAATATTTTCGAAAATTATTATCTTGTATATTTTTCATTTTTTTGGAATTGTTTTTTTTTTTTTTATAGCAAATCGACTACAAGTCACATTGAATATTTAAAAAAATATAGACAGAAGAAAAATGCACAAAATGATTTATAAAATTGAAAATGTGCATTATCAATCATTCAATTCAATTCAACAAAAAAATGAAAGCAAAGAGTAAAAAAGCAACCGCAACATCAATAATGTACGAAGATACGATAGAAGCGTAGGTCCTACTGGGTCCCACCTCACAACACCACTCGTTTTTTATTTAAAACCATTCAGCCCACCAACCCACTCAGCTCACATATTTATTTATTTAATTAAATTTAAACAACATCATCTGTATTAATTATTTCAAAATCACTAGAACTAGATGTTGTTGATGATGATGATGATAATGGTGGTAATGATTGTTGTTGTTGTTGTTGTTGTATAAATGTTGTTGTTGATAAAACATTATTAATATTTGATAATAAATTAATTGATTGTTGTAATAAATTATTGTTATTATTATTATTACTATTTGTTATTGTTGTTGTTGTTGTTGTATTAAATTCAATACCATTATAAAATTGTTCATCATCTGATGATGTTGATGATGTTGTTAATGATGTTATATTGTCATTATCATTATCATTATCATTATCACTTGATGATGATGATGTTGATAATAATGTACTATTATTATTTATTAATGTTTTATTTAATTCTGTTGTTGTTGTTGTTGTTGTTGTTATATCAAAATCTTGTTCATTATCATGTTCATCATCAAAATCTAATTGTTTATCTAAATATGATGGCATTGTTGATAAACCATTTACAAATGATGAGCAACATGATGAATCTATAAATATAAACAATAAATAAATAAATATAAATTAATTAATCAGGCTCGTGCGCAATTGAGGGGTTTTGACGTCAAAGCTCCTCCCTTTGAGAATCTGTTGTAAATGCACCCATTTATAAGACACATTTCCACTGGCGAATCAGATATCCATACATATTTTGAGCTCACGGTACATCTGTGACTTTGTCTATGAGTCGAGTACTCCAAACAAAAAACCTGGATCTTGATGAGGCTATCGAACTGTTCTACTGCTCTACTAATCGAAGAGTTCAGAAAAATTTTCAAAACCATGAGCGATATCTGCGATGAATACGATATAGAAGTGCGGAAGTCAAAGTTCACGGCATAACAAACTCAACGCTCGAATATACAGACTCATTCATAGCTTTTCGCCTTCTCCAAAAAAACGAAAAATTTTTATGAAAACTCTTGCTCGACTTTTTGAACTATAATATTCAATTTTGCACGTTGATTGCCATGACATCTGAGTAAGTTGACAAAGCGAGGTGCCAAAATTGCACTCGATATTTGCAATAAAGATGCTTTTCCGAATGTCTACCAAATGATTCGCGTTGTGATAGTTTTGACTGTGACAACAACGACGAATGAACGCTCCTTTTTAAGCTTGCGTCGTCTCAAAACATATCTTAGACTTAGATCGACAATGTTTGAAGAACGGCTAAACAGTTTGATTCTTATTCATTCTATATACATCGCGTTCGCGTTGTGGAAGTCGATGCACACGAGTCGAGTTTTGGAATAGTTTGTTTTAACTTATTGAAAAACATTAACTGAATATTAAATTTTGATCGAATTAAATGTTCTCTTACTTGAAAAAAGAATTTCTTGTTTTTATTGACTTATTGACCTAACAAAAGTTTGAATCTGTCCCTTAAATAATTAGTGCGCACGGACCTGAAATAAACTATTTATATTACCTCCTCCATTATCATATAAATCATCATCATTATCGTTATCATTATCATGATCATGATCATGATCATGATCATCATCATTTGTTTGTTCATATAATATTGGTATTAAATCATCTTCACTTATTAATTCTATAAAATTAAATAAATATATTTTATTTAATTAAAATTTAATTAAATTAAATTTAATTAATTTTAACTTACCATCATTATTTAATAAATATTTAATAAATGTATTATTATAATAAAATGATTGTATTGATGTATTACAATTTGATAATAATTTTATAAATAATGTTATTATAAATAATTTAATTATTAATAAATATATTAATAATAAACCAGATATATTATTACCAATTATATATAATATTAATGATATTATTGTTATATAAATATGAAACTAAAAAATAAAATATTAAATATAAAATAATAAATAAAATAATTATTTATTTAATATACTTAACTTACCAAATTTAAATGATTCTCTCTATACAAAATAATTTTATCAAATATACATTTATATATTTTAATAAATTTAATAAAAATAATATTATTATTATAATTATTATTTTGTTGTTGTTGTTGATAATTATTTTTTATAAATATTAATAAATATTCAATAATTAATATAAATAGTAATAATGTAAATAATATTCCATATAAACGATATTCATTAATTGATATCCACCTATAAAACAAATCAAAATAAACTAAATAAATATAAATATAATTATAATTATAATTATTTTTTATTAATAAGGTAAGACAACCATCTTTTATTTATTATAGGTAAATAAATATATTTGTTGAAAATCATATGTTTGACCTTATCTTACATTTATAATATAATATAAATATTATTTACCAAAATATAATATTAAATAATATAAATGATGTTATTGTAATAAATTTATGATTCCATAATAAAATATCATTTAATAAATGTGTTAACAACATTTTAACTTGAACAGTTAGTTTATTTACTTATTAGAATAATTATGTAAATATAGAAGATATCCACTTCTAATTAAATCTAAAACAAAACATGCTAATATAAGATTTATTTGATCTTAAATAATTAACAATTTTATTTAAATATATATACATCAAATATAAATAAAGTATTTATTTATTTATTTATTTATTACATACATAATTAAATTAGATTTTATATTAGATTGTTATTATTTTAAATTAATATAGATATCAATTTCATTATTATTATTTTTACATTATTTTTTTTATTAAAATATATTAATTATTTATTAAAATCATAATAAATAATAATAATAATATGTCATGACAAGTTTTTATTATTCGATTTGATAATAACTTCATTCTAATAAAACTCAAAGAGCATAGGATAGAGGAGAAGCAGCCCATATGAGCTAATGTAAAATCGTAGTATACGAGTTTCAGCGCCTCTACCGAGTCAGGCTTTCAAACTTAATAGTTAATAGTCACCCCCGCAAAGTAGTTAAACTTAATAGCCATACCCGCAAAGGCCTACAAACTTAATAGTTGATCGCCTCAGACTCCAGATGTCACTTATAATTATACTTCTGCTTCTTGTCTATCCTATAGTCTTTGATAAAACTATTGTAAATGTAACTAACTGTACTGTATTCTATGTAAAGATGCAATTCCACTGAAGCAACATTGAGCGACATGTCGCTTGTAATTTGTTGTTTATTGTAGACGTGCGACAACGTAGTACAACATTCAATTTTTGTTCAGATTCCATGTTGCATGCTACAAACCATGTTGCACCGATCCGTTTACTGTGTGAGTTCAATAGACGACGACACACAACACTGTTCAACTTGTAGCATGCGACATAGAGGAGTTTCAACACTTTACATATTATATATTTGTGTGTTGTATGATCCTATATTATGATAATAATAATTTCTATTATTATTAGAATAGATAAAAACAAATAATTTATTATATAGACCATAGCCATAAATATGAATATCACACTAAAGACAAGCAGTTGTGCAATATAAAGATAGGCGCCGTAAATTAAACCAGGAGCACTTAACAGGTTGGCTGATAAGTCCCCGGTCTGACACATAGATGGCGTCGCTAGTATTAAATGCATATTATTTTTATATAGTACCAACCTTCAAATGATTCGTGTCAAAATTTGACGTCTGTAAGTCAATTAGTTTGTGAGATAGAGCGTCTTTTGTGAAGCAACTTTTGTTATTGTGAAAAAAATGGAAAAAATGGAATTTCGTGTTTTGATAAAATACTGTTTTCTGAAGGGAAAAAATACAGAGTCCGGAAACTCATTATCAAGCCAAGTTTTTGCTTCCACTGTATTTTTTCCCTTCAGAAAACAGTATTTTATCAAAACACGAAATTCCATTTTTTCCATTTTTTTCACAATAACAAAAGTTGCTTCACAAAAGACGCTCTATCTCACAAACTAATTGACTTACAGACGTCAAATTTTGACACGAATCATTTGAAGGTTGGTACTATATAAAAATAATATGCATTTAATACTAGCGACGCCATCTATGTGTCAGACCGGGGACTTATCAGCCAACCTATTATAGCTTCACATCATTATGTGTACTTATGTGTTCTTGTCTTTATTATTTGGTGGTATTGTCAACAGGACACAATAGAATAGAATAGTTGCTAACTTCACAACACTTGTCATATATTTATATGACATGACATTTATCAATCTACATTTACATTAAAGTGAAGTAATTTATAAATAAAATAAAATAAAATAAAAGAATAAACAATAATAATTATATAAACATAATAATAATAAGAATAGAACACATATATTTATATAATGGAGAGTTATGAAAGTGTTTTATTAGTAAAACCTGAAGTATTTGTATTTATGATACCTCCACGTACTACAAACAGAGGATACAGGTATGTATGAGATGATATGAGATGACTTATGTTTTAAATAACATAATTATATACCATTATTAAAATTAAATATCCATTCTAATAATATTATTAATTATAATTAAATATTTAAATATATAATATTAATAATTATGTAGTTAATAATGTTAATGTTAATGGTAAGTAAGTGGGTGGATAATATAATAATGTTATGTTGATAACTATTCTTATTTATATATAAGTATACTGATAATGGAAATAAAATATTAAAAAATACAAAGTAGTTATGATGTGTTTGTTGAATTAAAACTTATAGAGCTGCTGATTGGAATTTAAATGATCCAACATGGACAGGTCGTTTACGTTTAATCACTAAAGATGGTAAATGTTCAATTAAATTGGAAGATAAAACAAAAGGTGAACTATTTGCTGAATGTCCAATAGAAACATATCCAGGCATTGCAATTGAACCTGTAATGGATTCATCAAGATATTTTGTATTAAGAATTCAAGATGAGAATGGTATTTAAAATAAAAATAAATAAATAATAATTAGTTATTTATATAATTATTATATTTATTTATTTTTTAAGGACGTACTGCATTTATTGGATTAGGTTTTGGTGATCGTAGTGATTCATTTGATTTAAATGTTGCATTACAAGATCATTTTAAATGGGTTAAAAAAGAACAACAATTTGAAAAAGAATCAAATGAACCTGAATTAGATTTACGATTTAAAGAAGGTGAAACTATTAAAATTAATATGAAGATAACTGTAAGTTTAATTAAATATTATTAATAATAAATAAATACTTATTTTTATATATATAGACTATTTAAAATTAATTAATTAATT
The DNA here is from genome assembly GCF_905475395.1 of Chrysoperla carnea. Taxonomy (NCBI): domain Eukaryota; kingdom Metazoa; phylum Arthropoda; class Insecta; order Neuroptera; family Chrysopidae; genus Chrysoperla; species Chrysoperla carnea. Next base: position 93,971,468 of record NC_058339.1, read on the forward strand.
TATTTATTTATAGAAAAAAGATGGTACAGAGAGTAGCAGTAGCAGTAGTAGTGGTAAAATAAAGAATAAAACATTTGGTGGTGTTGGTGGTATAATATTAGCACCACCACCTGGTACAAATACATCAAATAATATTAAAGTAGCACCACCATCAACAAATGTTACACCAACTGTATCACCATCACATACTAATGTTAATGTTAATGTTAATGTTAATAATGAAGCTACAGCTGCAGCTGCATCATTAAATAATTGGTCTGATTTTAAATCATCATCATCAACAACAACAGATGTTAAGTAAGTATTAATTAATAATCAATATTAAATAATATTTATTTATTTAATTTTAAATTGATAATTAAATAATTTTAATTATAGTGAATCAACAACAATTACACCAGCTTCAACTAAATCAACAGATAATTGGGTACAGTTTTAAATATTAATAATAATTATAATACTTTAATAATAATAATAATAATAATAATAATAGCAAATATTATAAAGTATTTTATTTTTAATTTATTGTTTACACATCGTTATAACAACATAATAAATAATATAAATATATACTTTTTTAAATGTATGCTGTAATTAAGTGTAAACAAATATTTAATATAGAGTTGAATTTTGAGATGTTTAAACGCATTCTTTTTAGTGCCCTCTGTTGATGAAGTATTAATATGTGAATGAGCTGTCAGTTGGTGACAATTCAATGTGTTCTGTTTATTATAAAATATAAGTAATTATTACCATACAATATGTCAACAACTCTGACAAGACATATATTATGACGTGATGTACGTTTTAAAAATTTGAATTTATACTTTTATTAATTAATTTTAAGTATTAATTACTAAAATAACGATTTAGTTCAAATATCCAACCAATAAAGTTACAAATACAAAAAATATTTGAAATATTTATTATTATTATTATTATTATTATTAAATAAATAAATAAATATAAATATGTATAATAAATAAATAAAGTATATAGGATCTTGTATGATTTGCTCTAGATCTGCGGTACACTTGACTAGATTAGATTCGACTAGACTAGACTAGACTAGACTAAACTAAACTAAACTAAACTAAACTAAACTAAACTAAACTAAACACAATACAAGACTTAGACATACTAGATCTAGAACTAGACTTATATAATTATTGATCAATGATGTTGATGTTGATTAGTAGTAAAACTAATTATATGTTGTGTTGTCACCACTACCACCATCATTTTATAAGGTTCATTATTAGATCATGAAATTGTTTTTTTATTTTATCGATTAAGAGTCGAAAGTACATTATTTTATTTGTTGCTTATCAAAAATGGGCTTTTATTGTAAAGTTAAATCTATGTTTATGGAATTACAGTTCTTGTCCCATCCCTTTGTCAACTTGTAAAAAGAGATACGAATGGTTTTTATACTATTTCGGGGCAATTATTCGTGGCATAGAAAATTTTGATCTATTTCCTTTAATAACTTTGTCATTTTTGATTTTACAACTAAAAGTTACAGAACCAAAAATGTAGAGAATTTAATTTGCAACAAATAATATTTGTATAAATTTTCAGTGTGACGAATGGCTGACCTGATGTAGTATAAAAGCCATTGGTAGCTCTTTTTACAAGATGGATGGCTTGCATGTGACAAGTTTTGTAATCTCACAAACTTGAATTTAACAATAAAATCTTGTTTGATAAACAAACATTAAAATAGTGTTGTCCTCTGACTTTTGTAACTTTTTAATGGATTATATTAATTACAACAACAATTATTTGATAATTATTATTATTTTTATTAAAATCAATAATTAATGAATGTTGTATTTAATATTAATATCATATCATACAATATTACATTATATCTATCATTATATAATTATTATAGTTAAAATACACACACACACACACACACATACACACATATATATATATATAAATATCACTTATTAAAATATATAAAATTATAAACAAATATTATATTAATATAAATATAATTAATAAATGTATAACTTGCTTATTATTTTTTTGTAATTAATTATAAGTTTATTGATATTAAAAATGCAATTAAATATCAATAAATAAATAAATTAAGTTGATACAAATATAATGAATTGATTATTATATTATAACACATATAAACTAGATAGATCGTGCATTACAACAAAATTATAGAGTTGATTTATAAATAATATAATAATTATATAAAAAATATAATTACATATATAATAAAATCAATTATATATGTAATTAAACTGGTAAATAAATAGATGTGTTATATTATATATATTTTAATTACATTTAATTAATTGTAATAAAGTACTAGTAGTTTTTATTGATTAATTGATTGATAGATATTATTAAATTAAATCAATTATTATCAGTTAAAAAGAGTTTTATTAATATTACAATATACAGATATTCTTTATTTCAACTGAACTTAACAGAATTAAATGTTTAGTCTAGTTTACTTATTTCATCCAAACATTATTGATTTGTTTATGTTTTTCTTATATTACATTCAGTTGTATGCGGTGTGGTTTGTAATCTCTCCATGTTGATGATGGTTTGAAAGGTGTTGAGTCTGTACTTAACATAAACATAAACATAAACATACAGATAGACTAAACAGTACTAAACTAAACTAAACTAAACTAAACTAAACTAGACTTTACTATTATTAACTATTTTATTAAATACATTCAAATTTAATTATAGTTGTGTTAAATTATTATTTAATAGTTTATTATAATGTGATGATAATAATTAATTAATTAATTAATTAATTATTGTACAACACATATTATTATTTAACTTGTTAACTAATAAATAATAAACAACAAGTGTATTGTATTGTATTGTATTGTATTTATTATATCTTATTGATAATACCATCATTTATTTATTTACTTGTTATCAATAAATAAATATCTATAGGTATAGAACAGGTATAGATACAGGTACAGGATGGCTGCACACAAATAAGTTATATAATACATTATTGTATAGTATTGTATTGATGATACATTTATAATAAATATGTAATAATAACTAACACTTACACTTACTATTTAAATTTAAATTTACATTTACATTTAGATTGTATTGTATTGTTTTAAAATAAGTATTGCTAATAAAAACATTATTAATATTAATGTAATGGATTGATAACACACATAAATATGGAATGTAAAGAGTGTAAAGTTTGTTTGTATATTTGAATGAATATCAACAAATAACAACTATAATTATATAATGACACTAACTAACAATCAAGTGTAATTAAAGATATCATATGAAGTGAATTATGGATGGAGTGGAGTTTAATTGTACTAAACCAGAGAATGAGATTGAGAGATTATACCTTTATATCCTGACCTATATCTATATTTATGTTTATGTTTATGTGTTTGAATGCTATCTTATTTTAATATAATTTTATGTTGAGTTTTTTAATACAAACATTGTGCTTCTTATCTTTATATTCCATAAATACATGTATACAATACAAACAAATACACACATCAACAACTTATAAACTATAAACTAAACTTTAAATTAAATTTAATTAGGTACATCTACATTTATTATTATTATTTATAATTTAAATATTAATAATATAATTAATTTGTATACTTTTAATATTGTTAACATTTAATTAATTGCATTTATCAAGTTTATTAGCAATATTTATATAACATACATGTATATGAATTAAATATTATTGTTATTATTATTATTATTATAAATTTTATTAAATATATTTAATTTAAATGTTATATAATTAAATTTAATATAAATAATAATACATATATTATAATAATAATTATTAATAAATAATATATATATATATATATATATATATATATATATATATTAAATGAATTGATTTTATAAATAAATATCATTATTTATTTATTAATTAAATGTATGTATGTGTAATGTAAAATAAACTTATAAAATTTAATTGATTTAATTAATATAAATAATAATAACAACAACAAATAACAAATAAAACTTATTAAATTCTCTTACATTCCAATACATACATACATACATACATACATACATACAATGTGTTTACTTGTTAATGGTTTACATTTAAATAAATATCATAAGATTTAAACAAACTTTATAATCACTTATATTATATTATATTAGTCGAATATAATATAATAATATATTTTTATTATTAATTGTTATTTTGTATTGTATTGTTTTTATAATTACAAGTAGTAGTAACTACAAGTATAATAATAACAACTATTATATTATTATTAATTATTATGTAATAGTTATTTACTTAATTAACTAACTACTTAGTACTGTTATAGAAATTAATTAAGCATTAAGTGGGTGAAATATGAAACTATTTAGGGGTGTACGATCAAAAGAAAATAACACTAATTTTGTAAAGAAGAAAATAACTAAATCTGCTAAAACTACATTAACCCTTAGATGCGCGAATTTTCTATTTTGTTAAAAAAAAATATATTTTGTAACTTAGCTTCTATACTTACAGGGAAAAATATTTAAAAAAAGATTGACTTAGTTTTTATGTAATTTTTTTCATAAAATGTGTTGGTTGTTTAAAAACCACATTGCGCATTTAGGGGTCATTATGATGTATGAGTAAGTAAAAATGAAGTGATTTTTTTAATCTATATTTATTATGTTTATTCAGTATGGTACTTATAGTAACAATTTTTCTGTTTGGTGTCGCATAAAGATACCTGACATTTTTCACACTTTTTAAATGTGTATCCAGTACATTTGGGGTATTTGCATCGTTGCTGTTTTTCTAACCAAACTGACCAGTGTGATGTTTGGTCCAACCTAACATTTTTAGACGGAACTGACTGAGCTGATGTGCGACTCCTCTTCATTTCAAGTTGAGCCTGTATACTGCTGGTACTGGGACGGCCACGCTTGCAACCACTGATAGGCAACCCAGTCTGACACAATGTCTCTGCAACGTCTAATCTAAATTGAGCTAAATTTAACAATTTGCTGGTACCCAGTTGATTGTGCACTTTCTTGTACATTACCCATGAGTTGATGACACAGAGGTCCAAAAAGTGGTAAAAAAGACGCATAGTCCATTTCCTGCTCTTCATCGTTATGTGATAGCGTCCTATAAAAGAATCTGACAGGTCCACCCCTCCCATGTGAGTGTTATACTCACGAATTATTTTGGGGCATGGGATCTCAACTCTTTCTTTCCTCCTTTTGTCGAATCTTGATACAGTGGTGGCTGGTTCGGCACCTACGTAAGTTGAAAGAAGATTGACAGGCTTGTTATCTTTCCAAACAACTGCGCTCACTTCAGTACCATCTACATTCGCTACGTTCTCTTCGTAAAAACCCCTTGCAACATTTTTTTTCATTATTGTTCTTTTATCTGGTAATTTAGAATTTCGTACGCGGTTTACCCGAACTGTCCCTAAAGAATATATTCCTTCCTTGGCCAAATAGGTGAGAAGCGGCAAAGAAGTATAAAAGTTGTCGAAATATATTATGTGGTTTACATGACGAGGTACCATTCGAGCCAACCTTATGACAGTGTTCCCAGATTCTCCTAAATCTGGTTCTCCTGGTAAAGATGCAGTATTTTTATTGCCTCCTCCTGCATATAGCTCAAATTTGTGAGCATATCCTTGCAGACTGCAGATAAGGTACAATTTGAAGCCCCACTTGTGTGGTTTGTTAGGCAAGTACTGTTTTATATAGTGGCTCATTTTTGTAGCGCACATCTGCTCGTCTATGGATAGCCTTTGATCCATAGGGACGGTGCCAAACACATGATTTAGTGTTTCGATAAGTGGTCTGATCCTATAGAGTCTATCATAATCAGGATGTTCCTTTGGGAGACATTTAGTGTTATCAGCAAAGTGAATAATCGATCTTACTTTTTCAAACTTCTTTTGTGACATGGTGTTTTTGATAAGATCATATCCAAATTTATCACTCCAATATAACCTTGTATTTGGAAATTTTATGACGGATGTAAAAACTAGTATGCCTAGAAATTTATTTAGTATATTTTCGTTTATAGTCTCTGGGTTAGATATTTGCTTTTGTGTGGCATAAAGGTTACTTTCGTAAACAATTTCTTTTTTCAAATTTGGAGTAAAAAAATATGAAAAGAATTCAAATGGTGTATTACAATTCAATAAAGCTTCTGGTATTTGAGTATTACCTCTAAACACAAGGTCATCTTCATTAGTAACGAGATTTCTTTTTTTCCATAGTAGGGGCCTGTTTCTTTGAGGTGCTCCTGGTATGCTCACTTCTTCATCATTGCTTTCTTCAAGGGGAGGGTCCTCCTGTTCTTGCGCATTTTCCGTATCCTCAGTAACTAATGGAGGATCTTCATTCATCTCATCTAATTCAATGTTATTCAATTCATCTTCATTTTCAAGATCATTCATAAGCTCGTGAACGTTTCGGTAATAATTACCTTCATCCTCCGGTTCAGAGTCCGAACCATCCAATCCGTCTTCCGAGTCATCAAGTTTCTCTAAATATTCTCTTATTTCACTATCTAACAAGCCTAACGAGCGTGGCATGCTGAAAAACCCAAATAACACATTTACCATACATGCATAAAATACATACCACCAATGCGCACTGTTGTTTTTACACAACAAGCATAAATTAGGTCTTATCACCATGCTTTATGATTTTTTTTAATAAATTGTAAATTAAATATAAAATTAATGATATAACAAACAATTATACATATAATCGAATGACTTACTTGCGAAAATTGTGATTCAAAAACTGCAGCCAATTTTTGTTATCGACAAAAAGTTACGGATTGCCGCGCTTTTACATAAGATCAGATGTTATGTCAAAGCAAATGTCAAATTCAATTTTACCAACTTAAAAAATTATTCTTTATTCGTTCAGAAACATGTTAGTTCTATTTATTAAAAAAAAAAAAAAAAAAAACTGGTCATTTATCTATGCGTTTCATTTCGTTGTTTTTAAACTACACTGCGCATTTAAGGGTATAATTATAAGATCTTAATAATATTATTATGTAGTTATGAATCCAAACATATATAACAACTAACTAACTATATACTATATACTATATACTATATACTATATACTATACCGATTGTAATCTATCTTGCTAACTATATATAAATTAATATATGAAGTTAACAAAGTCTTTATACATGTTATTATGTATAAAACAAAGAACGAAAGTATACTGTATGTATGTATTATATGTGTACTTGAACTTTAAATGATGAGTGATTGATTTCATTGATGTTTAATGTATACACATATACAATCACTTTTGTTATTTTATATAATATAAATGGCTAATGATATGATTTACAAACAATACAATACAATACAGTAATACTATATGTATGGGTATGTTAGGTATGTTTTGTTGAATAATAATTATAAAATAGCTAGTAATAACAATAAAAATAATTATAACTATTACATAATAATATTATGTTACAATTATTATAGATATTTTATTAATTAATAAACTAAATATAAATATAAAAGTATAATACTTATATTTATATTTATATTTATAAGACACCACAGCACAGCACAGCACACATTGTATGTATTCAATTCAAACATTAAATGTAATGTAATATAATATTACATTTGTATTATTAATAAATATTATATTTATTTTATTTTATTTAATTAATATAAATGTAATATTAATAAAAACAAACATATACATTATACATATATTGTATTATAATTATTAAATAATATTAAAACACTTTATTTAATTTTATTTTGTTTATGTTTATAAATAAATAAATTATAATTATCATATGTACCTATTGTTTTAAATCAGATAGCTGATAGATAGATATGTTTTAAAAAAGAATGTAATCTGGTCTAATCTGTTGAACATGCTAAGGCTTGTATGATGCATGCATGCATTGCACTGCACAAGATTTTTATTATATTTAATAATTTTAATATAATATTACATTTATTATTTTAATTAAATGTTATTCTGGTGTGTGTGATACTAACAAGTAACAAGGTATGTTTGTGTGTGTAGCTACAACCTACTTGTAATAGTAATACCAACCACATTATTTACCAAGTATGAAGATGTAGTAGAAGTAAACATTCATCAATCCAACTTCAAATACAAACCAACATTGATTTTATTACACACAGCATAATGATCAGCCTGATCATGCATTATTAATGCTTAAAACAGTTGTTTTTTGTATTTTTTATTTAACTTATTCAATTCAAGTTCATTAACAAGTCTGTCATGTTGTGTTGTGTTCTAATTATAATGTACCAACATACGTTAACGTTACGTTACGTTACGTTACGTTACGTTGTTCAATCATACATTTTGTGTAGATCAATACAAATTAGTTCATTTGTTTGTTTAATAATAATAATACTTAATGGCTCTTAATAACAATTTGTCACCAGACATCTTCAACTAAGTAGCTCTATTTTAGGTAACTGAAGCCATAGAATTCTGTAAATATCAGAGCCCACAACTTCTCCGTCGGGTTTGATTTGCGGTCAGGATTGATGAATCAAAAGCTATGAAACTAAACATTCTACACCTGACGGTGAAAATAACAAGATGAAGGTTATCTACTCTTTCATACGATAAGCTCTACAAGTGAGATCATCAAAAATTCCCATTATAAAGATGATAGTTCAATCGACAGCGTCCTGCTAAAATTCTCATCACCATTCTCAAATAGCATCTAGTCAGTTTTAGACAAGCACAGTCTAATGATCTAATTGTGGTTATGCATAGCTTTGCCTGTCCCATACTCTACACAAAGTTCCGATAATCAAAATGGATTAGGTACACCCATTTCTTGATTGAAGTATCAAACTTTTTTTATTTATTCAGAGATGTATATTTATTAAAAAAATCATTTCGTTTTCATTTTATAATTTGTAGGTGTTCGCTGGTTAAAAAATAGTGTCAAGACGGTTAAAAAGTATTCATAGACTATCCTAAATTTGAATCGTAATGCCTTTAATGTTCGTGGTGTAGCCTGACTATCCTTCTGCAAAGACGCGGTGGGGCCGATGTTACAAATCCGGACACCTTTCAGTAAGATGAATCGATACCTTTATTCTAGGTTCATAAATTTTATCAATATTAATATAAAAACAAGTTAGAAAAGTCAGTACATAACTAAGTTAATTGTTTAAATAACTTGTACCTTGGCCGTCTGGAATATTAGTGCTTGTATTATTTTTAGTAAATTAGAAAAGTTTAAAAAACCAACCCAATTATGATGGTTTTTCGGTCGCTTTTTTTTTTTTAGTCTTCGAAAATCTTTTACATGATTCGCTTTTTTTAACTCTTAATATTGTATAGTTTTGGAGAAAATAAACAGACAGACCGACAGACGACGTGAAATATACGTAAAATAAAGGTGAAATTGTAAAACTGTGTAATTTAGTTCGGATTAAAAAAAAAAAAAAACACATCATAGATTAGATTTGATGTGAAAGTTTTGTTGTTTTAGGGCAGGAAAAAAACGAATTAATTACTTTTTATTAGATTTTATTTAAATATAAAATTATTAGAGAATTTATTTTTATTTATTAAAGAACAAGAAAGAAGTAATATTAATTAATGTACACTGACTTCACTTCACTTCCATCATACAGTAATGTAATGTAGATAGTGTAGTGTAATTACTTCCATAACTTCTTAATAGACATGTTCTTCTCAGAATCCTTTTGCATAACTTTAGCAACGGCCATTTCAAAGTCCTCTTGAGTGACATGGACACGACGTTCACGTAACGCATACATACCAGCTTCAGTGCATACACCTTTCACTTCAGCACCGCTAGCACCAGGCATCAATTCAGCTATTTTACGTAAGTTAATGCCACGCGTTAGATTCATTTTACGTGAATGAATCTTTAAAATGTCCAGACGTGCTTCTTCATTTGGTGGTGGAAACTCAATTTTACGATCAATACGACCAGGTCTGAGCAACGCTGGATCCAAGATATCAATTCGATTCGTTGCCATAATCACTTTAATATTTTTAGTTGCTTCAAAACCATCCAATTGATTCAACAACTCCAACATGGTACGTTGTACTTCTGAATCGCCTCCAGAACCAGATTCAATACGTGACGAACCAATCGAATCAATTTCATCCATAAATATGATGCTGGGTGCATGTTCACGCGCCATCACAAACAGTTCACGAACCATACGTGAACCTTCCCCAATGAACTTCTGTACTAGTTCTGAACCACTCACCCGTATGAAGGTACACTCTGTATGATGGGCTACAGCTCTGGCCAATAATGTTTTACCAGTACCTGGTGGTCCATACAATAGTACTCCTTTTGGTTGTGCAATACCTAACGCATCAAATAGTTCTGGATGTTTGACTGGCAGTTCAATCACTTCTTTGATCTCTTTGATTTGTTTATCTAAACCACCAACCATTTCGTATGTTGAATCTGGTACTTTCTCGACCATCATCAACGATACCAATGGATCTACTTTGTTTGGTAATATCTTATGTAATGTATATGATTCATTACGTAATGCAACACGACTGTTTGCCGTCACATCGTTGATATCAATGTTCTTATCAATGTCCACAACAAATTTACCTTCTGGATGTACTTTAACCAATACCTTCTTCTTATCCATTGGTTTCACAACTTCACCAACATATGAACCTTGTTCTTGTAATAATTGTAATTCTTCTCTTAACATTCGAACTAGAACATAAAAATATGTTTTTTTTTATTTAACTGTACACTGGTACAAGAGTTGTATGTTTTGTGATACCTTTTGCATTCAATTCATTTCTTTGTGCTTGTAAACGACGTAAATTTTGACTTTTTTCTGCAACAATTAATTGCAATTCTTCTATTTTAGTTATGTAGTATGGACGAAAACCTTCACCTTTTGGTAAGTCAACCTCCATCTATAACAAATTTATAATTAATTATAAATATATTTATTTATTTATTTAACAACTATTACTATTTTATTATTATTATTATTATTATTATTATTTGTAGATTTTAATTTATTTTTTATTATATTTGGTCTTTTCCTTAATTTTAATAATTCAATATGTCGAATCCTAGAAAATTCAGCACCCATTTATTAAATAAAATAAAATCAATCAAACATATCAATTAAATATCCAGCCAGACATCAGCGAACGGTTAATTAGGCAATAAATAAATAAATAATTAAGTGAAAACTATTGTCTGTAATATAATTAATTATTTAATATTTTTGTTTAGTAAACATTATTCAGCAATTTTAAATCATATTTTTAGGTTATGTTGTGGGATGGCGGTGGCTGTGGCTGTTTGTCATTGAATTATAATTAAATATTATTAATTTGTTAGCTTACCTTATTTTTAAGTGTCATAGTGATGGTCATCTAATTCAAATATATTTATTTATATATTATTATTATTTATTTGACATTATCTATCTATTAATAATATTTAATTAAAACCACTAAACAAATTTACTGCTAAGCTAAGTAAAATGCACCTCACTGAACACTCCACGATGTCACAGTCACAGTGATTGTGATGTGATGATTGCCTACAATAGATTGTAGAGTGTAGACAGCTTACTTTACTTATTATTTGTGTAATGTACAGTAGAAGTCTTTATATGTGACTATGATCGTTCACTATTTTTATCATTACAATATCAAATAGACAAAATCTTCTCAAATACTATTTCTAAATATATAAAAGTTTTTTAATTAATTATTTATTATTATTATTATATAAATTAATGTAATTTTACTGAATTACAATTATAAAATATAGAGTGAAAATAATTGAAATTGTTTTTAATCACTTTGCAATTGATGAAAACAAAAGATAAACTGATGTGCAGTACAAAGTACGCAACGACCGAGAACTAGATCTCGTCCAGATCAAAGACTATAGGATAGACAAGAAGCAGAAGTATAATTATAAGTGACATCTGGAGTCTGAGGCGATCAACTATTAAGTTTGTAGGCCTTTGCGGGTATGACTATTAAGTTTGACTACTTTGCGGGGGTGACTATTAACTATTAAGTTTGAAAGCCTGACTCGGTAGAGGCGCTGAAACTCGTATACTACGATTTTACATTAGCTCATATGGGCTGCTTCTCCTCTACCCTATGCTCTTTGGTCCAGATAGGCGCTTTTTTTCCTGCTACTTTCTCCAATCAAGTTTCATGTTGTATATTCTTAATATGAACATACTTCTGCACTTGAAGCATTTATCGCAGGATGACACTATACTTAATGAGTTTTATCGACGCCAACTTTAAAACTTTATTTATTTTCTAGAATTTTTTTTTGTTTTTCTAAAATGTTTCATAAAACCACTCTCTGAGTTGAAAATCTCACTTTGTTGCCATTTTTAGTAAGTAGAAGTACTTGCATGTGCATATTCAAAGTTTCGTGAACTAATAAATAATGATCACATCGTGAGTATTCGTGATCCATCGGTTTACCGTTACCGCTAAATGTTAAATGTTAAATGTTAAATGTCATAGGTTTAGTTCAAATATTTTTAATATTTATTTGGGTTTTAATTTTAAATAAAGATTATTTCATTTGATAAATAAAAATTAGTTGAAACTGAATAAAATATTAATATAAAATTTAAAAAAATATTAATAAACTGTAATAATAAATATGAATAATAATAATAATAATATAATAATATATTTTTTAATAATTTGTTGTTTTTTAATACAAATATCAATTGAATGGAGAATATTTCATAAAGGACGTCAAATTGGTGGAAGTCTTGGAACAATAAAAACTATTCAAGACCAAAATTTACCTCAAGCACAATGGTTTGTGCAAATTTTAGATCATTTTAATCCAACAGATAATCGTACATGGAATCAGGTAAATAAATAGATAAATGATATGTAATTAAATTTAAAATAAATAAGTTGTTTATTGTTAATATTTATAGAGATATTATACAAATGAACAATTTTATAATAAAAGTGCAAATGTTGTATTTCTATCAATTGGAGGTGAAGGTGAAGTGAATGCAACTTGGATGGTAGAAGGTGCATGGATTGATTATGCTAAACAAGAAGGTGCATTATTATTTCAATTAGAACATCGTTATTATGGTCAAAGTAGACCAACTAAGTAAGTTTTAATTATAATTAATTAATTTAAATTTATTTTTTATATTTATTGATTTATTTTTATTTTAAAGAGATATGAGCATTAAAAACTTACAATATTTATCAAGTGAACAAGCATTAAAAGATTTAGCTGGATTTATAACTGCAATGAATCAAAAATATCAATTGATTGAACCTAAATGGATAGCATTTGGTGGTAGCTATCCAGGTTCATTAGCTGCTTGGTTACGTTACAAGTATCCACATTTAATTACAGGTTCAATGTCAGCATCAGGTCCATTATTAGCTAAACTTGATTTTTATGAATACTTTGCTGTTGTAGAGAAATCATTACGTTTAGCACATGTAAATGGTATGTAATTATAATTAAGTAGATAATTAATTATAATTTTAATTTATTATTATTATTTTGTACTTTTTAGGTAATGAATGTGTTAATAATATAATAGCTGGTACAAAACAATTAGATATCTTATTAAAACATAAAGATGGACAAAGTACAATCGATTCAAAATTTAATTTATGTGATTCAATAAGTGATTCTAAAATCACATCATTTGATATATCTAATTTATATGAAACATTAAGTGGTAACTTTGCAAATGTTGTACAATATAATGAAGATAATCGTATCAATTCTAAATATCCTGCTGCATCAAACATAACAATACAAACATTATGTAATATTATGTTAAATGATTCATTAGGTGTTGAATTAAATCGTTTAGCTTATATAAATACATTAACATTAAATGTTTATCAACAGAAATGTTTAGATTATAAATATAATAAAATGATTAATATATTACGTAATACATCATGGGAATCAGAAGCTAGTGAAGGTGGACGTCAATGGATGTATCAAACATGTACTGAATTTGGTTTCTATCAAACATCAACAAATCAACCACAATTATTTGGTAAAGAATTTCCAATTGAATTCTTTATACAACAATGTTTAGATATCTTTGGTAGTAAATTTAATAAACAATTCATTTTAAATAAAATTCAACAAACTAATATTGAATATGGAGCTTTAAATATTGATTTAACAGATATTAGTAATATTGTTTTTGTACATGGTAGTATTGATCCATGGCATGCATTGGGTATAATTAAAACACGAAATAATAAAACACCAGCTATTTATATAAATGGTAAATAAATATTTATAATTAATTAATTATATTTTATATTAATTTTATTTATTTATTTATTTTATTTTATTTTATTTAGGTACAGCACATTGTGCCAACATGTATCCAGCATCTTCTTTAGATTTACCACAATTACAAGCAGCTAGAATTCAAATTGGACAATTAATTCATTCATGGATTACAAATTAATTATTTACAATTTGAGTTTGTAAAAGCACGAATTTCAATTTTAAATAGAAATACACATCTTGAACGTTACAGTATGTAAACATTCTAAATAATTTTTGTTTTGTGATTTTTTATCACCTTTCCTCGTCGTAATAATTAGTTGTTATTAACAAAAGCAGGGCTTCTTAAACTTTTGTAATTCACGACCCCATTTATGATTGCGAGTTTCTTGACGACCCCATACAAATATAAAAGAAAAATAAATTAATATTTTTTGATGATTTATTTATTAGGTAACAATATACATATACATATGAAAATATATAAGTTTAGAATTCGTTTTGAAACATTCAAAAATCTAAAATTAAAAATTGCACAAAAAATTATAAAATTGTATATATTATAGTTTCAAAAATAAAAGTGAATTCTGACCGTCTTAATTCTCTCGAATATATTCAAGTAGTTGCGGGATAAGTATTAAATTAAAGTATAAGTTAAAAATTTAATGAGATGGATGTGCCGGTTTTTTATTGCATAACAAATCAAATCTTGGTGGAATGTTTGAAACTGCTGGACGTAAAACTTCAACATTTTTTATCGCTGAACGATATTGGGATTTAATATGTGTTAAAGCTGTTTCTTCAGCAATAATACCTAGAAATTTTGTTGACAATTATTTCTCGGGATTATTTCGGCTTTTAGAGATTGACAAAAATAAATTTATATTTTTTATTAATTCCAATAACATTTCATAATTAATAGTAAATGTTATTCAAGTTATTACAATACTTTTAATAGAAATGCAGGTACAAACAATCTTTCCGAACTAGAAGATTTTATGATATTTATCTACGATAATTGTTATTTTATCTTTATAACAATAATTTTACAAGTTAAAAAACATTTTCTGTTAATTATATTTTTACCTCTCGCGACCCCAGAATTTTGCTACGCGACCCCAAATAGGGTCGCGACCCATAGTTTAAGAAGCCCTGAACTAAAGCATTAAAAGTGGTGATACTAAAAATTTTTTTTTTTTTAGTTAAATTTTTAAATTTTTTTATCTCTATAGTAAAGGCTACCACAGAAGATGCAGCGGACCTCGATTTATATTGTTTTATATAATAAATAATCGTATTTTTCCTTTTGTATCATTTATTTTGATATGTTAAAAAATTTTATATAAAGCATTAAAAGTTGTGATATTTAAAGTTTTTTTTTTTTTCTTTTTTATATAAAAAATGAAAAAGTTTAATTATAAAAATATGTAAAAATTTAATAATAATAATAATATATGAATCAAATTGTATCTGTTAGAAAATTAAACATCACAATTAAATTAGCGATGTTTTGCTATGCCTACTTCATATGTGTGTTTCAAAATGGCAGGTTTGATAACGCATAGTCTGTCAATGTTTTGCTATTACAAATAATCAGCTGTCATACTACATATAACCTATGAATTAGAATTTCGAACGTGAATGAATTTCATTTAGGTAAGTGATTTATATTAATTAGACAAATATGATAATTAATTTAAATCTATTCAATTATTTATTAACATGAGTATTCAATTATTGTGGTTGTATTTTATTTTACAGTAATTTATAATATAAGCATAGCTTTTCTATTATGTGCATAGATGGCACGCAGTGTATCATTTTATTTTGACATTTTACGAAAAGTGATAATTTTAGTTTTAATTTTAATAAAAATTAAAACATAAATTTAATTTATCGGTTCTAAATATATTTATTTGTTTATATAAATATATATTTATAAAGCTTGTGTGAAATGTATCCTAATTTATTTAATAAAAAAAAGTTTACATGATAAATATGACGAAAAGGTAAGTGAAAAAATATTTATATTATATTTTATTATAATTATTGATTATATTAATTAATTATTTATATTTTATAATTAGACATTTTTACAAAGTAATTTTTTTTATTCAAATAGCTACACATTTTAGCTCAGACCATATTTGTATTTATTTTTCAGTCGGTAATTTAAAATTTAAGCATAGTTTTCTTATTATGTAGATAGATGGCGCGCAGTGTATCATTTTATTTTGTTATGTTAGAAATGTCAAATTTGTTTCATGTTCTTAAATGTGATGCTACTTTTTGCATTTTTTTAAATTACATAGATAAATTTAATAAAAATTAATAAATAAATTCAATGTATCGGTATTAAATATATGTATGTGTAATGTGTATTTATAAATATAGTTTATTTATATTCATTAATTTAATAAAAAGTTTACATAATAAATAGGCATGTCGAAAATATAAATAAACAAATAGTGTTATATTATAATTATTGATTATATTAATTAATTATTTATTTATTTTCATAGTATAATTTAGCTACTTTTTTACATAATAAATAATCATGATTTTCCAATTTTTGTTTTTTTTTTTTTTTTTTTTTAATCAACCTACACCAAATTAGATTCCCTCAGTTTTGATAAATATATAATACTTATAATTACATCGAGGTACAAACTCAAATTGACCTAAAAGTTAAAAGTTTTCATTTGTTCATGTTTAAATTTGTGGTTAATAAGTTGTATTAAATGTCAGTTGGATTACCCTCTGTAAAATGTCAATTTTTTTAATGATAGTGGGCAGATTACAAATTATGGTAAACATGACCATAGACAGCACCCACCATCGAAATTAATATTAGTTCAGCAAGTTTACCATAAATGGCATTTAAATGTATTTTGTTTTTGTAATAAGTTTTTTCACTGAAATAATTTTTAAAATTCATACTTTACTATGTTATGTTTTCTTTACTACAAATTATCAAATTGATTTTTCCAATCCTTTCTTTTTTATTTGCACATAAGGTGCAAATAATTCGCTATGTAAATGGAACAAACGAAACGAACAAAGAAGGTAAAAGTTTTATTTATACTAATTAATACCAGAAAAAAGAAAAAGGTTTTTAGGGTGAAAACACTAACTTACCATTTCCCTATCAGGTAATACTATTTCCCTTGTCAACTTATATTCTCCTAATACAAATGTTAAAAATTTTCATAATTTTTGGTGAAATTTGTCTTGAAAAATTTACCTTTTGAAAATGTAAAATCGCTATATCTCGAAAACGGTTGGTCCTAGGGCAAAAAGGACGAAAATTTTGTGCCACTCCTGAACCTCTTGCTTAGAAAGTTTTTCCAAATAACATCGATGAAAAATTTCCGGGAAATTCGTGAAAATGGAAAATTTTGTTTAAAAATTGATGGATTTTTTCTCATTTTTTTGTGTTGTTTGGCCAAAATTACTTCAATTTTCTTCAATTTGTATTAGGAGAATATAATGCCAGGTTAGTACACTAAGATTTTCAGCAAAAAGATTTTCATTTTCTTTTTTATTTATCAAAATATAAAAATTAACGATTTCATCCCTCTTTTAAAGTTCAAGTTCCCGTTCATTTCCCTTCTATTTATTATTCCTTATAGAGTACTGAAAGGATTACAATTTAAAGATAACATACAATTATTTATTACAGGTTGTCGAAAAAGACGCAGAAACCGAACGGAAAAAAGCAATAATCGAAGCTGAAAAAGTCGCTCAAGTAGCGAAAATTCAATACGAACAGAAAGTAATGGAAAAAGAATCATTACAACGCATAGCACTTATTGAAGATGAAATGCATCTGGCGCGACAGAACAGTCGAACAGATGCTGAATTCTATCAAGCACAACGACATGCTGAAGCGAATCAATTGTTATTAACACCAGAATATCTAGAATTAAGAAAATATGAGACTCTAGCACAAAATAGTAAAATTTATTTTGGTAATAGTATACCAAATATGTTTGTATCAAGTACGATGATGAATCATGAATCAAAACCATCCACAGCATCCACGTCAAGTGATGTTACCGATACCGATACATCATCATCAGGTCCAGGTCAAAAGACCAAATAATCAAATACTGTAAAACTGTACAAAAATATTAATTTAATGTTTATAAATTTTAATAATAAAAACAAAAACAAATAACCTAAATTTTATCCATTCCTAATCTTTAAAATCTTTACATTTCATTCTTTCCTTTTCAATTTCATTAATAACTTTTCTTTAAGGAATGTAAAAGTCTTCGTTCAGTCTGATCAAAAGTCAATTTGGTGTCTAACGATCCTGTTGGAAAAAATATTTGAAAAACGAATAAGTGTTTGGAACTCTGAATTTCTCAACGTTTTTCAATTGTCTTATTCAGATTTATTATTTAGTCTGAATTAGACAATTCAAAAACGTTTTTACTAACTTAGAAGTTCTACATCGATTAAACTGAAATTTAACAAGTTATACCAACAGCAGCTACAAACTTTGTTTTTATCTATTTTTGATCTTCGGCAGGGTGAAGGTTGAAAAGGAAGTTTAGGTATCGAATATTTGTACAATTGTAGGAAATGGTTTGAAGCAAATAAATAATAAAATGTAAGTAAAATGTTTTTTAATAAAATTATATAAAACAATTAATTATTAATAATTATAACAGGATGAATGTGGATCCTGGATCCTGGATCCTTAGAACACAACATCGAACGATCTAAATAATATTTATCTTATTTAGAAGTAAATCAAAGTGACTTCAAGACCTGCACTTTATTTTAAAAAGTATTTGATTGATATTCTTAGTTCACTTGTGTTTTTGTTTTAAATAGATCATAGATCATGGTGTGTTCTACGATCCAGATCCAGATCCAGATCCATAATTATATTACAATTTAGTTTAGTTTTAAGGTTCAATAACAGCAGTTTTTAAATCATTTAAAATCGGTTCAAGATATTCTTCTAAAGCAAGACAATGACCTGTGTTAGCTTCACTACTTGCAATCAAATTGATCACAAGCGGTAATTTATTGAATTGAATCACTTGATATTGGGAATACATACAAATCAATGTTTTATTTTTACCTAAACCAAGTTTACTGCCTTGATCCGAAGCTAACGCAAATGTTGAGAGAAATGTTGGACGTTGCGCTAGTTCAGGAACTTTATCACTTGTTACTAAAAAACATTCAACATTCAATCAATCAATCATACAAATCAATCGATCGACCTTTATTTATACCTTTAACAACTGGGACACCATCCCTATCCGAAATTAATATGCAATGCAATCCATGAACTCTAAATTTAATAAAAATCATTAATTCATTATTTATTATTAAATAAAACAAGTAATAAAAGTACCTGTTTAGTAACGTGTTCATGTACTTCTTTAATTCCTGTTCAATAAATTTAATACAAAATTAATTAATTTAACTACATTTATTGACGGGAAGACGTTACTTACTTCAACCATTTTAACGAATACAAAGTAAACTTTAAAAATATATTATTTAAAAAATAAATATTAAACTTTTATTTAAATAATTATTTAATTAATCATTAATCAATTAGTTATGTTTATGAATAATATGTCAAACTCTACAACTGTCAGTTTGACTAAATAATAAATTGAAACGGTTTTACCGACATTAGCTGATAAATCAAGTATTTATTTTAAAATGATAAGAAAGGATTGGAAAAATCAATTTGATAATTTGTAGTAAAGAAAACATAACAGAGTAAAGTATGAATTTTAAAAATTATTATATTAACAAACTTAAGATTTATTTAATTTGATGCAATGAAAACAATATAAATTATCAAATGAAACTAGTAGTGCCATCTATAGGAAACATATTGAACTAAAAATAATTATAAAAGCAGAGCCATCTATGGCAAATAGTTTGAACTATTTATTAACTGCGATAGTAATGCCATCTATAGCAAATAGTTTGAACTAACATGATCCGACTATAGTGACATCTATGGGTAATATTTTGAACTAACTGTAAACAACGTTGGTGCCATCTTTGGTGAATATTTTGAACTAGCAGTAAATAGATAGTTCAAACTATTTGCCATAGATGGCTCTGCTTTTGTAATTATTTTTAGTTCAATATGTTTTCTAAAGATGGCACTACTAGTTTCATTTGATAATTTACATTGTTTTTTTCAATGCATCAAATTAAATAAATCTTAAGTTTGTTAATAGAAATGATTTTTAATATTTATACTTCATTGTTTTTTGTTAACTGGTACAAATTTAAAAATAATAAATATATTTATTTATTTTTTTATTAATAATTATTTACATTAAATACAAATATAATAATTTTTATTATAAACTAACTAAACTAACATTTTACCTCGATTTATGGTTAAAAATGGTACTACTTTTTCCCTTTTCAACTTATATTCTCCTAATACAAATGTTAAAAATTTTCATAATTTTTGTTGAAATTTCTCTTGAAAAATTTACCTTTTGAAAATGTAAAATCGCTATATCTCGAAAACGGTTAGTCCTAGGGCAAAAAGGACGAAAATTTTGTGCCACTCCTGAACCTCTTGCTTAGAATTCCGGGAAATTCGTGAAAATGGAAAATTTTGTTTAAAAATTGATGGATGGATTTTTTCTCATTTTTTTGTGTTTTTTGGCCAAAATTACTTCAATTTTCTTCAATTTGTATTAGGAGAATATAATGCCAGGTTAGTACACTAAGATTTTCATAAAAAGATTTTCATTTTCTTTTTTATTTGCACATAAGGTGCAAATAATTCGCTATGTAAATGGAACGAAACGAAACGAACAAAATAAATAGTTAAAATTGTTTTATTTATACTTATAAAATAATACCAGAAAAAAGAAAAAGGTTTTCAGGGTGAAAACACTTACTTACCATTTCCCTATCAGGTACTACTTTTTCCCTTTTCAACTTATATTCTCCTAATACAAATGTTAAAAATTTTCATAATTTTTGGTGAAATTTGTCTTGAAATTGTTACATGTGAAAATTTTGTTTAAAAATTGATAGATGGATTTTTTCTCATTTTTTTGTGTTTTTTGGCCAAAATTACTTCAATTTTCTTCAATTTGTATTAGGAGAATATAATGCCAGGTTAGTACACTAAGATTTTCAGTAACAAATTATTTTGCCTGTGTTGATATTTAAGTTTCACTTGACGAATTTATAATGACAACGATAACTGAAATAATAATTATAATGTAATTCGCAAAAAATTTTAATAAATATAGAAAATAAGTCAGAAAAACTCTGAATAATTCTTTTGACATTTTTATGAAATACTTTTTTTAAGTATTAAAAACTCTTACTAACTCTTACTAATTCTTTTGACATTTTTATAAAATACTTTTTTTAAGTATTAAAAACTCTTACTAATTCTTTTTATAGCCTATAAATTTACCATTGAAAGTTTTAAAAAGTCGGAATAATTCTTTTTACAGCCTCAAAAAAATTATTCAAAACTTTTTTTAAGTATTAAAAACTCTGAAAAAGTCTTACTAACTCTTTTAGTAAGTTTTATTAACTCTGAATAACTCTTCATAACTCTTCTGGCAGCGGCCCAAAAGATGGAATAATTTCTACTTTTGACGTCTTATTAGATCTTATTCAGAGTTTAGAAGACTTTTTCAGAGTTTGTAAGAGAAAGTAAAACTTTAAGAACTCTTTGTATGACTTTGTAACAGTTTATTTTTTCCATAAGGGTAGGCTACTTTTCATTTCGATAAAATGTATGGATCCCGATAGATTTGTTTTAATTTTTAATAGAGCAAAGAATTGATATGATTTTTTGTATAAGTAGTGGTAGTTTAAGGGTCAAAAATTACATATTCTAATTTTTATCCCGAAAAAATGCACGGTTCCTATGGGATAGCATACAGGAACCGTGTTTTTTATTAAAGAGTTTTGTAAAAGTTCGTGAAATAGATTTTTAGCGCATTTTTCTCTAGAAGGCTTGATTAAATTATACAGTGACGATTAAAACTCCCAAAATCTCTAATCGCGGGTAACACTACGGGGCGCAGCTAGTTATTATATAAAGGTAAAATGTGGTTTTAAGGTAGTTCACGCATAAAATGAAAAGATATTTTTTTCACCATTTGTAGAATGAAATATTAACAATCAAAATTAACATGTATATTTCTCGAAAATGGTTCTCACCATTTTCTTTAAAAATAATGTATTATTCTGGCGAATTTTTTGATAACAAGAAACGGTTCTTGATTTGTTAAAAATGTAAGCAAAAATAAAAATTAAAAACAATTTATAAATTTATATGTCTAGATACAATGTCTTAGTATTGTACAATGTTGTCAAAATGGTGTACGCATAAAAGAGCATGTTTTTATGAACTTGACTACAACGAGTGAACTATCTTAAAATTTGAAAATGAGTATTGAATTGGCATGTTAGACTAGGTCGCGTTAACTATTTAGTGAGCAGTATTTGCTACCTTCTGACGGCACTTCGGGCCTTTTTGGCTTAGAGATTTCAATTCAAGATTGTCCATGATTGCTTCGAAGAATTGAATAACATAGTCAGGCTATTGTGAGTACTAAGTCACTCAGGCATAATAGGGGATGTAGCTAGCAGGCGCACCTCCAAATACTTCTCTCACCTGAGCCTGCTATTATTATAGCAAGATGCTCCGTAATTTATCGAATCAAATAGTGGTTACAGCAAGCCCATTTTGATTACTAAGATTTTGCGCAGGGTATGTAACAGACAAAATTGTCCATAATCACAGTCATGGTCATAGACTGACTAATACAATTGAGAAGGATAGTTCGTCTTTTGACAGGACGTTGTCGGTTGAACTACCATCTTCATAATCATAAGATCTTAGAAAATTTAACTTGTAGGATTTGTTTGAATGATGATGAAATCTACATGTGTATTATTTGCTCTAATTATTTGAGAGTCAAAGTATAATATTTGGTCCGAAACTTTAAAACCTGGATCCCGGGACAAAGAGCTATATTTTTTGTTAATTAAAAGGTTTTTGTTTCAGGAGCAGCTCCAAATACATCTGCAGCAGGTTACGCGCCAACTCCTGTAGCAGCACCAATACGACCACCTCCAAATATTCCAATATTAGCTGCCGGTTCACAATTACCAAGAATGCCAGTTGGGCTATCGCCAAATATAGGCCCATCAGGAGCTTCAGATCAAGAAAAGGTACAAAAGGTTTATTTAAGTAATGAATATTTATTTAAAATTGGATGATTGTTTTAGGCTACTCTTATAATGCAAGTGTTACAATTATCAGACGATCAAATAGCTATGTTACCTCCAGAACAACGTACAAGTATTCTAGTATTGAAGGAACAAATAGCCAAAAGTACACAACGTTAAATGAAGATCTACTGGGCTGACTAAATTATATAATTTTATTGTAAGCTGATTGATTTATTAATAAAATGTTCGATTTAATATTGAAATAAATAATAATTGTTCGCCAACTTTTTAAAAATTTCAACCCTTTTCCGCCTCCCCTCTTTATACACTACCGTCATCGATCGTAAACCATATAATCGTCGAATAAGGTACATTTTTATGTTTCTTGAGCTTTAATTACTTTCTAAATAATCCAATGTACGAAAATTTGAATAATTTTATGATTGAATGACTAGCTTCTTAAGACATTGCCCCGAGAAACCATTCTTCGTATACGATTTTATTCAAAAATTATTTAGGGATCCGATTTTTATACTTTTTGGGTCAAAATGAAACTAAAAAATCCTTTTCTAAAACGAGAAGAAAAAAAAAACTTTTCTAGAAAAATCGAAATTTCTCATTTAAACAAGTAAAAATAAGCTATTGGCTGCATTCATTGTTGAAATATTCTGTGTAAACAATGTTGAATATTAGTGCTTGTATTATTTTTAATAAATTAGGGATGTTAAAAAGCCTAACACATTTATGGCGGTTTCATTTATTTTAGTTTTGAAAACTTCGGAAGTTTTTCGAGGTATTTTCTTGAAAATTTTTGTTTCGAAGTCGTCTTGTGGAAGATTTGAAGCTACCTACAAATTTTCAATTCTATCTTTTATAGTTTTGGAGAAAATGGAGCTCAAAATTTCATCCAAAGTCCATACAGGACACGATGATGCAACATTAGAACGCTTACAAACTGAATTGGAACCTAACATGATTAAAATAAGTTGTGATCCAAATAAGGTTCCAAATTGGTTAAATGTAAATAAAGTAATGGTACCGGATTTTATTGCAAGAGATCCGTGTAAGCAACCTGTATGGGAAATTACCGGTGCTGAATTTTCCCAACAAGGTGTACATACAGCGGATAAAATATCAATACGATTTCCTCGTGTTACGAAAATACGTGATGATAAAAATTGGGAAACTGCAACATCTTTACCAGAATTACGAGAATTAGTTGAAAAATCTAAACAACATATGGATGACACGTTGTTCGAAAAATTACAACAAGATACATCATCGAAAACTTTTGATATTTCTAATACAGTAACACCGAATTTCGATGATGTTATTGTTAAAAATTCGAAAAAAGTTAAAAATGATGAAAAGTTAAAAGATTCGAAAAAAATAAAGTTAGAAGTAAATAATAATGAATATTCGAAAGAGAACTTAAAAGCTTCCATAAAAATAAAGTTAGAAGAAAATGCAATAAAAAAGGATGCAAAGAAAAGAAAATTAAAAAATTTATTGCAATCACCTTCGAAAATTATTAAAACCGAATTTAAACAGGCACCTAGTCAACCATTTCCAGATGTCTTTTCGAATATCAAACTGTTTGTATCAAAAAGTTTATCGAAGATTGAAAATAAAAATACTTTGTTAAGATATTTTGTTGCTTGTTGGTGGTACAATCTGTAACAAACCTCAAGAAGCCCAATATGTTGTACATGGTGAAAAGGAAATTGATAAATTATCTAAAAAATATTTACCAATAAATACAGCTGTCCACGTTAACAATAAATGGCTTATGAATAGTATATTTAAAAAGAAAATTCAACAGCCTCATTTATACATGGTTACTTTAACAAGCTAAATTAGTGGCTATTCGTTGTGTGCGTAGTCATGGTAGGGATAATAAAATCGATGCCAGCGCTTCCAGTGAAAGGGGGCTGTTATGACTAATTTGCAGTTCTTTACATGTTAATATTATAGAAAATGTCAAATTAAAATTATTGAATCCATTCAATTATATATGCATCCATACAATTCTATAATTAAAGTAGTGTATCGTTGTCATGGAAACGAAACTCGCGCACGGTGCGAATAGCTGTTTGTTTCTATTAGAAATTTGCGATGTGCAGTCTTTAATTAACTACACAGCTAACAAGACTACAACTAAAATTTCGAGTTAATATGAAAAATGTTTTTAAAATCGATCTCTTCCTTAATTTTGTATGAATTTCATTCACGTTTTTATGATAAATTTGAAAGGTATACAAGGTGATTCATAATTATATCGACAAATTTCATAGTAACGAAGCGTCTTTGTACCACCATTTTTGGATTGAAATGTTTATTTTAATGTCCCCTACAATAAAGGTTTTTTTGTCAGTATCCGAAGTTTGAATTAAAATGGTAATATTTTAAATTTTGAAAATAGTTTTTAAAAGTAAACGGCGGGATACAGAATTATTGTGTTATAGGGGCTCGTATTTATAGTTCTTACTGAAATCATTCTTCTCAGTGGAAAAAATGAAAGCATTGGTTAAAAGACAAATGGGTACACCAAAGGATCGAGTTGTCCCAACTTAAATTCTTTGCCATTTTATTTATTCAGCAGAAATATTGGTATTTAGTAAAGAGGCTTATCAATATTATAGAAATAAATAAATGCAACCAGGAGGCGTATTTAAATCGAATGGTAATAAAATTAATTGTAAATAAGCAATTGCAAAAAACTTAAGATTCTATTTTTATAAATTTTAATTTATTTTTTTAATATTGTATAAAACCGTTTTTAGTGTTAAATTATATGTATTAGTTTTGATTTTTATAATGAAGATTTTTCGTGGAGAAACAGCGATTTTGTACGTTAAAGCATGGATGTGAATCGTGGGGTACATGAAATACATCATGTTTTATTTATTACATATTGTACGACTTATCATATCCTCATTTATTCGTTTTACATAACTATTATTATATTTTATCAATGATTAATAAGATTAAATGTTAAAAATTATTTCGATAAAATTTCCTCAAGAAATTAAAAACAATGAAAATCTGAAGCTTAGTGTACGTCTAGTAGTTTAATCTTCCGAAAATTTAATGATATTTAATTAAAAACTCACAAACTATCAATAAAATACGAAAACGTCCAAACAGTATAACAATTAACAGTTACAGTACTTACCCTGTAAAATTATATTATTGTATTTATTTACCTATCAGTGTTTGAACTTCAATTTTTCGAAAAGGAAGCAGTTTTTTTACTAACTCGTGGGTTTTTTCAAATTTTAGATTAATACGCAGTGGATAGGATCTACCTTTAATGACGTATTATTTATTAGGTGACAGTATGACGAAGGAGGATAGAAGGATTCATAAATGCGTAGCGTATTTTATTATCGGACTATTTTTTGGAGAAATTTATTAGGATTACGCCAGCTAAAATGGTGAATTCCTGACTCTTTCACTGTAAAGTTTAAAAAGCCACGAACGTGCACGTTAAGCCTAGTATTTAGGAATCCATAGGAGTCATCATATGAAGCAAATCACTATCTGCTTCGAATTCTAAATGGACTACAAATCTTTTTATTATGATCTTATAGATTTATTTTTTGTGTATTGATATTATGTATAATTTAGTAAAATTTTCTAATTTCTACCTTTTAGCTTTTACTTCTTCATTACTTTCGTCGCATTCGTCTGACGATTCTTCTGAAAATCAAATAGCTTCTTTTAATTAATAAGAAAAATTTAAAAAAAAATATTTTTTTCATGTAATTCTACAATTGAAAATTGTTTTTCTAAATTATAAATTCAAACGCCAGTGACGTCAAGACATCGTTTTAGCAACGCCACCCACGGAGAAATGGTAAAATAAAATGCAAAATGATAAATGGTTTGGCTAATTAAACCATGAAGACTCTAATATAAGGAGATTTAACTCTGGGTTTTGAGTGGGCATGCATATACGCATAGTATAGTATACCATAGCATAGTATAGTATAATTATTATAGTATATGTGAAGTTGCGTAGAACTAATACGCATGGTTGTGAAATACAATCAGATCCGCCAAATTCAGATAAGCGAATTTACAAGTGCCGGGCGTATATGAGCCCAAAAAAAAAAAAAAAAAAAAAAAAAAAAATAATGGATTCATTAACTGAAGCTAATAAAAATTTGTTTCAAGCCATTTCTACATTTTTTAACGAAAGATTGGAATTAAACGAAAATAAAATAATGAACGAGATGAAGGAATTGAAACAAATGAACCAACAGCTAAGTCTAGATGTTCTGAACTGGAAAGGGTAGTTGAGTCACAAAATGAAACAATATTGCAAATGGAAAAAAAATTAAATGACAATAATTTGATTATTTATGGGTTAAGTGAGAGTCCCGATGTTGAGGAAGATGTTGAAGAAAGCGTTTTAAAAATGATTAACTCAAAACTACAATTGAATGTGAAAAGCGAAGATATTCAAAAATCTTATAGATTAGGAAAATGTGTCACAGCATTAAAGCCCGGGCCTATTCGTATTCATTTAAATAATAATAAGATTAAAACTCAAATTATAAGAGAACGAACTAAATTAAAGGGTACGAAAATTTTTATTAATGATGATTTGCCCAAGATATTAAGAGCAAGGGAAGCTGAGAACAGAAGGAAGCGGCAAGAAAATTATAACGAAAAATTTAATACCCAAAGATCTAAGCGACCCATACCTCAATCATCGGAGGAAGGGGATGAAGTGAATAGAATTGTTCAAGAATATAAAAAAATCAATAGCACCAACACTTCTGGTAAAAAAAACTTAAAGATTTAAATATAGTTTTTTGGAACATAGAAGGCATCAAAAAGAAGCTTTGTAATAAAAATGTTAGTGAGTATTTAAAAAAATTTAGTTTTATTGGATTAGTAGAGACGTGGTCAAGAGAGGGAGAAACTTTCATATTAGATGGTTTTGTAGGTGTGTTTAAAAGCGGGGAAAGAAAATCGGGTAAAGGCAGATATCCAGGAGGCTTAGCAATTTTTTATAGAAGTGAGTTTTGCAAGAATGTTAAAGAAATCAAAAGCTCTCTGAATGGTGTTTTATGGGTATTAATTGAATATGATGGAATGCAACTACTATTAGGGGTCATTTACCTTCAACCAGAAGATTCTCAATACTCTGAAAATAATTTTTTTGTCTTACTTGAATCTGAAATAGTTTCTCTTATTCAGTCACACCCTAATGCTAAAATCATCATCGGTGGCGATTGGAATGCTAGAATAGGGAACGAACCAGATCAAATCAATCAACCTGAAGAATTTTTTAGTGTTGAATACACCAATAAAATCATGATTAAACCGAGATGCAGCAAGGATAAATACAAAAACAAATACGGTGACAAATTTCTACAGTTTGTGAAAGACAATAGTCTCATAATATTAAATGGAAGAACTGAAGGTGACCGTGAAGGGGAATGGACATATGTCTCAAAGAACGGTAGAAGTGTGGTTGACTACGTTTGTGTAACTGAAGGTCTGTGGGGGAATAATCTGAGTATGAATGTGGGAGAAATGATTGAGTCGCTGCATTTTCCCATAGAAATTTCACTAGTTATCGAGGAATGTAATTATCAGGCTGTAGACACCTATGATGCTAAAATCCTCACTAAATATAGATGGTCTACCCAATCAGAATCTAGCATAAAAAATAAAATCAGTTCTTTAGAATCCAATATCTACCTTGTTGGCATAGAACATATGATTTACGAAAGTAAAATAAACGAGGCTGTCATAGTATTGCAAAAATGGATGAACTTTATTTGTAAGGAAATTGAAATTAATTATCATCATAATGCATATCTTCCAAAATCAACTCATAGTAAATGGCACGATGCAGAATGTAAAGAAAAAAGGAGAGAAGTTAAAAGAAATCTGAGAGCAATGAGGAGATTCAGGCATAATTTTAACAAACAACTCTATTTAACTAGTAAAAGTGAGTATACGCTATTATGTGACAAAAAAAAACAAGACTATAAAAATGAATTCGTGTCAAGTATTAACGAGGCTCTCAGCAAAAACGATATGAAGGCATTATGGAGAACTATTAATAGTGACAATTGTAAAAGGAAAGAAATGAATATTAGGGGTAATATAAATTCTGATACATGGGTTAATCACTATGTTAAATTATACGGAGAACGGAGCTTTCTGGATTCTGATGCGCTTAATATAAGTGAATCGGAAATAAGTGTTGGTGATAGCAACATTCAGATAGACAACAACGATATAGAATGGGTGATAAATTCTATTAAAACAGGTAAGGCTGGAGGAATAGATGGTGTCCTTAACGAGTGTATTAAAATTGCACATAAGTATTGCCACAAATTTGGCAGCTATATTACTTAAACTCTTTAAGGCTATGATGCAGAATAAACAATTCCCGGAAGAATGGAGCACTGGACTAATAGTGAATATTTATAAAGGTAAGGGTGAAATAAGTAGCACAGGAAGCTATCGAGGGCTAACCCTCACACCCAATATTAGTAAATTGTATACTAAGTTATTGACTAACCAAATGCTCCAATGGTGTACGAAAAATAACATAATTAATGAAAATCAGGCTGGATTTCGCCCTGGGTATGAAGTTATGGATAACGTATTGGTGTTAAAAAGGATTATCGACCGTAATTTACTTATTAAAAGATCAAAAATCTACCTTTGTTTCATAGACTTTGAAAAGGCATTTGATAGCATTGATCGTGGTTTACTATGGAAAAAGCTATCCAGCATAGGTATGGCGAAAAAAAAAAAAAATAAATAAAAATAAAAATATGAGCCCATCGAATGCATTGCCCGAAATCCAGAGTTAAGTCTCCTTCTCGTATAGTCTTCATGAATTGTATTTTACCATAAAAACAAACTGAAAAATATAAATTTAGCGTGATTTCGATTGAGTCACAGCCTCCACGGGTGTAAATAAGTCACTACCGTAATGATAATTAATAACAAAATGGAATTATTAATTTAAAAAAAAATTACTTTAATATACTTTAGATGAATTATTATTTCATTTATATATGAATTTGTGATTTAAAAAAATAAAAGATAATTCCCGAAGGCCTTACATTTTCTGGGGTGGTGATTCCTCGTAGTTGACGTTCATAGTTGCCGCCCTTTTAGGCCTAATGCTCTTCTTTGGTATATTAAAGCTGAAAAATAAGACAAATAAGTACTCTCCATATTTACATACGACTTAAGAAAAATATAAACACACTGAGTGATCCATTAAAATACAGGGTGACTCAGTTTAATCGATGGACCCAAATATCTTCTAAAATACTTATACTACAAAAAAATGTTTTGTAAAAAAATTATTTAGATTAAAATGGGTCATCATATTCTAGCGTCAGATTTGATCTGTGTCTTCTGGATACTTTAATAGTTAACTCAGGCCCTTAAAAATAGAAGATAGAACAACACTTTAAATTATAAAGTTGAACCTCATAAAAAAACTAACAAATTTTGTTTAAAACATTTTTTCCAAAAACGTTAGCTTTCGAAGGAAATGCGACTTAAAAATATGTCATTATTCCATTTAATCAAAAGAAAATACGCTTAAAGTTTATCGATAATTGTAGGTTAAAGTGATGGACACAGGCGAATATCCTCAATTGACCTTGACCTTGACAACTTTTGTTGCAGTTAGTTTGTTTTCTTTCGATTAAATGCAATAATGTCATATTTTTAAGCCGCATTTCCTCCGAAAGCTAACTTTTTTGGAAAAAATTGGTTAGTTTTTTTATGAGGTTCAACTTTCTAATTTAAAATGTTATTCTATCTCCTACTGTTAAGGATCTGAGTTAACTATTAAAGAATCCAGAAGAGACTGATCAAATCTGACGCCAGAATATGATGTCCCACTTTAACCTGAATAATTTTTGTACCAAACATTTTTTTGTAGTGTAAGTTTTTTAGAAAATATTTGAGTCCATCGATTAAAATGGATTACCCTGTATATCTTATTTTGCATAGAATATTTAAAGTTAATTTCCTAAAAATTTGTTCAAAATATCAAACGGTATAGTTAACATTTCAATCAGCATTTTTTTCTAATGAAGGAAAATTTTTTGTTTGTTTAAAAGGAACTTAATGAGAGTTTACTTTTTAAAAATTATTTTTAAAATTGTATACAGTTTTTTGCAATTTGGAATAAACGCAACCGACCAAAACCCAGATGTATTCGACTATAATACTGTATTGTTCGACTTTAATTCCCCCTCTGTATCATACTGTAGACTACAGGCAACAATGCAACATACCGTTTGGAATACTACCAAATGTATAATTATTATTTTATATGAAAATTATTCATTGTATCTTATAGTTAACATTCTGAACTATCAAAAAAGTTCAAAAAAACAAGACTAGATGACGTTACGTGTCGCAAAATTTAATTTTTTTTTCAACGGACAGTATTTTTGAAAAGTGCTCTTCGGCTGTGAGTTTAATAAATAAAAATTTATATTTTTACAAGTGTTTTTGTTATTTTTTTTGTTTGATTGAAGAGGTAAGTGTTTGAACTTTATTATTTATTATTATTTCTGACAAGATTTTATATTTTTACGAGTGTTATTACACGATTACAGTTTGTTGCCCGTAGGCAACATTAGACGAACAGCGTAGTTTTTTTTATAAATTTACATACACTATTTACAGATGTTATTATTAGTTGCAGAATGTCTCATAAGCGTTCTATTAGTGATAAAGACATTGCTGCTATTCTGGGTGCAGATAGTGATGATGACTTTGATTTCGATGATGACAGTCTCGAAGACCCCGACTTTGCACTAGATTTCAGCGATTTTGAGGATATAGTTTCAGAGATGGATATTGATGGAAATATTGAAAATGTCAACGGAATCGATGTTTCAACTGTTGCATGGAAGGACAATAAAGTTGTCACCCTGGCGTCTACCTTTGCTGGTCAGAAACCCGAAACTGATGTTCGTAGATGGGATAAACACAGTTCAAAATACATAAATATAAAGCGACCCAATGTGGTAGGAGAATATAATCGGCATATGGGTGGTGTTGACCTCCTTGACAGCATTATGGGCATTTACAAGATACGTTTGAGAAGCAAACGGTGGCCAATGCGTCTGTTTTACCATTACCTAGATTTAACGATGGCCAATGCTTGGATTTTGTATAAAAGAGTCACTAAATACAAAGATCCAAAATCAGCTTGCTTATCATCTGCAGATTTTCGTTTGGAGGTTGCTGTGACCCTCTGTAAACTGGGTACAAAACCTAGTACATCTACTCGGCGAACACTGGAAAAAGAGATCCAAGCAAAAAAGCACAATGGACCTGCTCAACATGTGCCTCCAAAAGCGGTTCGCCAAGACCAGATTGGGCACTGGCCACAATGGTCTGATAAAAAAATCAGATGCAAACTTCCAAAGTGCGTAGGATTTACCCATAACGTTTGTGAAAAATGCGGTGTCGCATTATGTTACACAAAAACTAAAAATTGTTTTAAAAACTTTCATTTATCGTAAATTGTTAATATACGATAAATTTTGTCCACTAACCTCAGTGTTGCCTGTGGGCAACACTCCCTATTTTTGAAATTTTTTCAATAAATATTCAAAATATAGAAAAATTAAAAAAATACGTATATTTTATTTTTATGTCATTATGTCAAATCCATAGATATTTCTAAAAAAAATTTTCATGAGTGATAGAGGGTTAATAGTTCTTTTCCTTTTTCTTTGACAAGTAAACTAAATGTTGGTTCTGTTAAGATTGTTCGTCTAAAGTGATTTCTTAACGATTGCCATGTACGTTCCTTTACAATTTGTTCCAGTTCCATTCGTTGCCATATTTTGTTACCCATTACTTGGTTTTCATATTTATTTATAAAAATATATTTTAAAATTTCTCTTTGTTCCCACATTGTATATGACCTATCAAATTAATTAATCATTAATCAATCAATTTAATCAATATCTGAGCTGTAATATTGATTTCATTACAATAATTAAAATAATAAATTGAAACCGTATGGAGGGAACAAGTATTAAAAACTATTCTCCCTTTTTTAGCTTTTAAAATATTAACCTATAAAATTGAGCGTATTTTGTTTTATTCAAGAACAACTACAAGTTTTTCGCTATCTCCACTAACAAATTTGTAATCTACGTAAAAAATAAATTATTTAAGTTTTTTTTTCCTGGTTTTTATTAAAGCGCGCTAAAGTGCAGATATAATTTATTATTAATTGATTAGTATTGATTGATTGATTGATATTAATACTTACTTGGATTTTGTTTGTCTCGTATCCAGATCCTACAACAAATACAGATTTATATGTGTTATGTGTTTTAAAATTTAATATTTGTATCCCTACATGATATGATAATAATTAATTTAAACACTAATTTCATTAATTAATTAATAATTATGTTTCTTCTTTATCTTATGTTCAATGTATTTATTAAATTATTATATTTAAGTTATTAATAATGCCACTAAATTAAATAAATAAATAACAAAACTTAACTTACTTTCATTCTATCGTTTTTTTCTTCTTCTATTTCATTTCTATTCTGTGAATTATCTTTATCTTTATCTTCATCTGCATCATCAACAAAACCTTCTTTATAACCTAAATTGGGTTCTGTATGATTTACCCATTCTCTTATCATTTCCATTTTACTTTCATTTGTTTTTTGTTTATTATTATTATTAATATTAATTATATTTTCTAATTTATTTAAATATTCTTTATTAAAACGAATAATATAATTATTATTATTATGTCGTTTTTTAATTAAATTTGTTTGGCATGATTTATCTAACATTTTATTTGAATTCATAATTTATTTAAAATGGTGACTGATTAATTTACAGATTCACAGATAATGAGATAACTAACAACTCTTGTTTGTATCCAGAGATAACCACCTATATTTTGTTTGTCTCGTATCCAGATCCTACAACAAATACAGATTTATATGTGTTATGTGTTTTAAAATTTAATATTTGTATCCCTACATGATATGATAATAATTAATTTAAACACTAATTTCATTAATTAATTAATAATTATGTTTCTTCTTTATCTTATGTTCAATGTATTTATTAAATTATTATATTTAAGTTATTAATAATGCCACTAAATTAAATAAATAAATAACAAAACTTAACTTACTTTCATTCTATCGTTTTTTTCTTCTTCTATTTCATTTCTATTCTGTGAATTATCTTTATCTTTATCTTCATCTGCATCATCAACAAAACCTTCTTTATAACCTAAATTGGGTTCTGTATGATTTACCCATTCTCTTATCATTTCCATTTTACTTTCATTTGTTTTTTGTTTATTATTATTATTAATATTAATTATATTTTCTAATTTATTTAAATATTCTTTATTAAAACGAATAATATAATTATTATTATTATGTCGTTTTTTAATTAAATTTGTTTGGCATGATTTATCTAACATTTTATTTGAATTCATAATTTATTTAAAATGGTGACTGATTAATTTACAGATTCACAGATAATGAGATAACTAACAACTCTTGTTTGTATCCAGAGATAACCACCTATAAGTAAATTTAATAAAATTTTAAAGGTAGCCATTTTGCTTGAATAAATTTGACATTTAGGGTGCATTCGCGTTGGACGCTTACGCGCTGTGAGCGCTCACGCTTATAAGCACAAATTTTTAGTGTTCGAGATGACCTATAAACGCTTAGAATCAATAACTAAATTTCGTTCGTTTTGGATATTGTGAGCGTCAATAATCATCAACATGACAACTGTTTATCAAATAATAAATAATTTATTAGAAATTATCGATGATGAGTCTGATGATAGTGATGAGTTTGATATGATTGAAGATAGTGATTGTTGGGGCGTTGATCGCTGGTTCACAAAAAATAAAATATTTCCCAACAATTAGCGAATTTTAAGAACGTTTTAGAAATTTGGACTGTATGAAAAAAAAATATATGTACTCACCGGTTTTTTCTCCAGGTTGACACTAGTTAAATATTTAAGTTGTTATTTAAAGATTTGATCGGATAAAACTCAGAAAAAAAGGAATTTGGGATAATTAATCAAACCTTTATGTTGAATTTGTTCACGCTCTTTTTGATGATAGTTTATTGGCTTGGTTATTGACTTTTTTGATTGATGCACCTTTCTTTATGGCAAATTGAATGGGTAAGCTTCCAACACGTGGGCCACTCGAGTAATGGCGCGAAAAGTAGAAAATGCTAAGTTCACTACACTAAATCACATAATTCACTGGGAACTATTCGAATTTGAATCCAAAATTAAACTTGATTATCAAGATAAAATTCGATTAAGAAATTAAGCTTTAACACATTGTTAAATTAAATTAAAGGCTGAACACCACACGTTTCAACATTGAGAAATTGAAACTTTTGAAAAAAAGAACAGAATCACTGACTCGACTTTTAAATTAAATTTTTAGATTGATTAATTAAATCAACCGAAAGAAAATGATCTATTCAGATCGAAAAACGAATTAATTATCATTATAAAAAAGTAAAGAGTTATGAACTCAGTTAGCTTGGCCAGCCCGTAGGCTGACCGAACTTGAAAATAAGTAAACATTAAACAACTTATACAACACAAGACTATTGTGCAGCGGAAGTTTGGTAAAGTCAGTTAATACCAACTTATTATTAATTAAAATCACCAAAGAAAAAAGTAAAAACACTAACTTGTGAAATATCCCTAACAGTGATAATGATATGGAATGGGAGTATTGTAATACTCATTTGAATTTATCTTTCAAAAAAGAACCTTTACCAAGAATTAAAAACTTTGTTGAAGAGGTTATACCAGCATTTTCTGATACAGAATTCAAATCTCATTTTAGGTAAATATTTATTACAATTTAAGGATTTAGTTAACAAAAAATTATCTTAACCCTTCAGTTTAATTTTGAATTGTATTATTCACACGTAAATAAATTTTTTTTAAACTTTAGGGTGTTTCGATCAACATTTGATTTTGTTCGTGAAAAAATTGAACCATCGTTAATGAGAAAAACCCCAGGATGTGAAATGATATCACCAGACAAACAGTTATTCATCGCTTTATGGAAAATGGCTACTCCAGATTCGTATCGGTATTATAAAAAAATATTACTTATATTTTGCATAGCTGTAATTATTACAAATTAATTATTAATATAATACATTGTTCTTTAAGGTCGATTTGCCAAAGGTTTGGCGTCAGTTTTGTCGCAGCGTTGTGGAGTGTACGAAGGGTCACATCAGCTCTAGTCGAAATAGCTCCGAATTTTATTACCTGGCCTGAAAATGAAAAGCTTGCTGAAATTTCTAATGAATTTGAAGCTACGAGCGGCTTTCGCAATGTTATCGGTGCAATTGATGGAACACATATAAATATACCCGCACCTCGAGAACATCCGGAATGTTATGTCAACAGAAAAGGACATCATTCAATTCAATTACAAGTAAGTAAGCTGTCATGTGAATTAAAAATATTTGTAAATATTCATTTTTACTGTTTGTTCAAAAATAGGCTATTTGTGATGCTCAATGTAAATTTATACATTGTTATGCTGGGAATGTTGGTTCTGTACATGACGCACGAGTATTACGTCTATCAGAAGTGAATGATTACCTCAACGATGAACAGAAATTCCCGAACGAATCTCATTTAGTCGGCGATGCAGCTTACCCTCTTCACAAACATTTACTTACACCATATCGAGATAATGGGCACTTATCAGCGAGACAAAAAAATTATAATTTTTGTCATTCATCAGCACGTATAGCAATTGAACGTGCATTTGGATTACTTAAAAAAAGATTTCGCAGTTTACTGACAGTTCTCGACATGAATCGAACTGATTTAATTCCTGAGTTCATAATCGCTTGTTGTGTCATGCATAATATATGCTTATCGAGAAACGATGAATTTCCGGTGGAGGAAATAATAGAACAAAATGGAAACATAAATGAAATGAATTATAATAGAATTTTACCTGCTGATGGTGTTGATAAACGGAATCGTATATGTGAGCAATTAATTATGAGAAATGTGTAATGAAAGCAACTATCATTTCAATAGCTAAAAATTACAATTATGAGAAATGAGCATGAACAGACTATATATTTTAAGATTTATATAATTATGTATACAAAAAAATTGTAAATTTTTCATAGGTGACGGTCCATTTTGTAAATCAAATAATATTATACATTTAATTAACAATTGTACATAAATGTTCAAGTGAATTAATTATTGGATGAAATAAAATAAAATCAAACAAATTTTTTATTTCGTTTATTATATTTAATAGTATAAAAGTTATTTTTTTAAAATTTTATTCAGAACCATAAAAATATATGATATTTAGACTATTTTAAGCCATTATCTAATTAAACTTTGAATAATACGTTTGTAACACTTAAAAATTACATTCTTAAAGTCAGTCCGACTTAATGAAAAACAGTCTTAAGCATAATTACATTAAAAAGAATTATTAGCTTTCACAAGCTTTTCTAATAAGTCTAAAGCTCGTTTTTTGTACTGATTTTGTACTGATTAAAAATTACATTCTTAAATTCAGTCCGATTTAATGAAAAACAGTCTTAAGCATAATTACATTAAAAAGAATTATTAGCTTTCACAAGCTTTTCTAATAGGTCTAAAGCTCGTTTTTTGTACTGATTAGCCTCTTCGGCTTTTTGGGCTTTAAAAGCCATGAATTCTTTGAACCGACGTTCCTTATTTTGTTCGCTTTTCATCAATCTCTCTTCAAAGGCAGCAATTAAATGACTCGCGGGGGTACTTTTTGCTTTTTTACCTGCCAACAAAAATATTATATTCTTATTAGTATAGAGAAATCTTTAAAACAAATCAAATATCCTTACGGTTCGCTTCATTATCTACATCATTATTACTGCTACTTCCACAACTTTCGGATAAATTTCTTTTATTCCCAGTAGAAGAGCAAACTGCGACAGGTGTAATGGAAGGCTTGCCACCCATCAGATCATCCATTAACTTAAAAAATTAAAAATTAAAACTTATTTTTTTCTGGAAATGTAAACAGTTACCCTTACAGTCAAATACGGCCAATGTTTTGCAGAATTTCCAGACTTATTGTTATGGTCTTTTGTTTTTTTATAAGTTTTTTTCATTCCTGAAAATTTAGATAAGCACTGAGGTCCTGTAATGTTATGTCCGTGAGATTTCAGTTCAGCACTAATGTCCAACCACAATTTTTTTTGAGAAATTTTTCCACTATTGAAATCAATTTTTCGCTTTTGATTTTCGTCAAGAAGCAAAAGAATAGCTTCATGAGGCCATTTAAATGCTGTAATAAACAATTGGCTGTTAAATTACATTCATGTAAATGCATATTAATAGATTTTGATTTATTTTGATTGAAATTACCTGAATCTTCACTTGGACTTCTCACGGATTCATCAATGCTTCCATCGCCATTAACATTAGTTTCTGAACCTTCAGGTTCTTCTGTGTCGGTTTCTAAATATTTACGATTACGGAGGTGAAAATTGAATTAATAATACAAATTTAAACTTATCATGACAATAAAAGTATTTTTTAAAGTATCTGAAAAGTTTCATGCACATTAAAACTAAAAAAAATTAATGAAACCTACCGCTAATAAATTGAGCATATTGTAAATCTTTTGATTCTTTAGCCTCTTGTAATTTGAAGTTTGCAAAAGTTTCATCTGATATAAATATAAGCCATTTCACCCAAAAAAAAAATAAGACAAAACTTCATTCATAACCAAACGTAATAAAGAGCTTGAATATTTTTCCTATTAATTACTAATTTTATATACATACCTGTTTGAAGTCGCTCATATTCACGGTCCGTAACAATAATTGTGTATATTTTATTATTTTCTGGATCAGTTAGCTCAACAAATAATTTTGGTTTACTGCTTGCCATTTTTGCGGGATTGTAAAGAATTTGACATTTGCAATAAATAAATGAAATTTATTGGTTAGATTATGCTTAAGTTGCATTCGTTTTGACAAATAGTAAAAATTGGCGCTCACACTTTTGCTGCCCTACCTATTTGGTGTGAGCATAAATGAGCGCGAAGTCTGTCTAGTACGCTCAGCCATGAGCGTACTTTATGTGACACTCACAGCGCCAAGTCGAACGATAAAAATGACATGTAAGCACGCTCACAGCGCGTAAGCGCCCAACGCGAATGCACCCTTAATGTAAAGGTGTAAAAATAAAATAATGCATTGCGCACCATCTATGTATATAATATGAAAGCTATGCTTTTAATAAAACAATAACTTACAGATTACTGTAAAATCAAATTCAAACATCATTTTGTTATAATTTTGGTTTAATTTATTTAACTTATTTATTTACATTTTTTGTGTTATGTAAAGACTAAAATTGTTTAAAAAAAAATAAGACAATGTATTATTATATTTGAATAATTTCAATTTTATTGCTGCTAAAATTACTTTGGAAGAATTTCAAATGATTGGGCTGTTTTGTCCTTAAGAATCTTATACAATGTAATTCAAATAAATATATTAGTGATAATAAAACAAACCTCTTTGAATATATACGAATACGAATACGAATACGAATACGAATGAAGTTAACTCGTATTTTGTTTATAATTCGTGAATGTTCATTATTTTTAAACGTACGCATGACAATTTAAATGTCAAAATAATAAATAAATGACATTCATTTACATTTTATATTATTTTAATGTTGTTGAATCAATAAAAAATATTATCGTGTATAATATTTATTTACTTTATTTATGTACAATTATAATTAACTAATTAATTAATTATAATTGTGATAGTTTTGTGGTGAAATGGACACTTATATATAGTAGAGAAACTTAACTTCAACCTTAGATACTGTCGTATCCCAGGAGTTGTTCCAGGAAACGGTTGAACCTTTTAATTAATTTTACTTGGTATTACCAAGGGCAGGGCTTGCTGTCACCAGGTTGATCCTTGTACGTAGATCCCAAAACGGACGGTTACTTCCAATCACAAGTAAATTATTATAATTTACTAAAGTCAAAACTTATTGTTGACTTATGCAGAATTCAGTTTATTACTTAAATCAATTTTTACATTGATTTTAATGTTATATGAAACTTCCTTCCTTTTTGCAATTTAACACTTGTTGACTTTTTTTGTATTGTAATTAAAAATATACCGGAGACTGTATTTAATTAATTATTTATTTATTAAATAATATTACAATTTGAATAAAAATACTAATCTGATTTACATTGGATTTTGTTTCTCAATTTATATAATTATTATTGCTTATTCAGCAATATGTCGCCATGATCTATTGATCATGCTCTGTAAGAAATGATTTGGGAAATATAGGATAATTCAGGATACTACAATACTTAATAGTTATAATATGAAACCGTTCGTTCCAATTAGCTACCGATTGTCATTGTTAATTTCATTCAAAAGTTGTACACGATTGAAATTGTTACATTTTATTGAAATAACTACTGTGCTTCAAATTGCTTTGAAAATAAAAGACAGAAAAGTCCAACGATACCAAAATCATTAAATTTTAATGAATAAAACCGCAAGATAGAGGGTCCCAAACACTGTCAAAGTCATGTTCTTAATAAGCGGCGAAAGTATCAATTTCGCGAATACGCAAAATCGGATTTATGGTCACCACACAAATCTGTTTACTCTATATAAAATGTATTAGAAATAAATGTTCTTTTATTGATGTACGAGCTAGTTCCCAAAACTGTTACATAGCAACGCTACCAGTATCGAATCCAAACCACTGACCAATGGGTTATTAATTAATTTTTATTTTGAAATTCATTGAATTACACTGTATAATAAATTTGAATTCTAAAATTCGTTTCCTTTATCAACATTTTTTGTTTAATGTATTTAATTTGAGAAGAAATGTTTAAAAAAATAGGATGGACTTTCATAATGAAAAAATTTCTAATTTAACGTGGTTTTGTGTCCCTTCTTAGCTCGGCGAATTTGTAGTTGAATTTTAGATTACCTTGGGTCAAAGTTATGACATATGACTGCTTGGACT
Organism: Chrysoperla carnea; assembly: GCF_905475395.1. Classification (NCBI taxonomy): domain Eukaryota; kingdom Metazoa; phylum Arthropoda; class Insecta; order Neuroptera; family Chrysopidae; genus Chrysoperla; species Chrysoperla carnea. The sequence continues at coordinate 94,013,140 of NC_058339.1, forward strand.
TGAACTTAATTCCAATATTTTTGCATATTTTTTAGCTTTCAAAGAGTAAAAATAAATGATTTACTGCGTAGTTCTAAAAATCGAACTGCGATTGACTGATGGAAATTTATGTCATCTACCTCTAGCATAACACGTATATCAGATGTTCTTTTTGCATTCACTATTTATACTCAGTATAAGTAATAAATAATAGTGCTACTTATACTTTTCTACTTACAACTAGAGTTAAAAATGTAAAAGTTGTATGCAAAAAAAAAAACATCCTCAACCAAGTAGAATACCAACCTTCGATTAGATTGAAAACGATTTTATTGTAGGGATTCTATGTGATCATACGCCGACAATATATGACTTCTACAGACATTTTGAAATAAAAATTTTCGTCATGGGATAACAATTTTATTTCAACCAAGGCACAATCTAGATGGATGACAAACGAAACAAAAAAATTCCAAAACTGTTTTGCCGTGCATCAAATCAAACACTAAAAAATTTGTGCAAACATAACAAAGTCATTATTGGTTGGTTGTTCGAACGTTCGAGATCGATGAGAACGAAGTAGTTGATAGATTAGCCAAAATGGGTGCATGTACTCCTCTCAACGGTTCAGAATCATTTCTTGATCAAGACCACAATAAAAGCTAAAATAAAAGAATGGATGGTATACGAGTCCCATCATTCTTAGGTAAATATTCATGGCCAAGACCGTGAAAAAGCTCTTATAAAAGGCATTTTATAGAAACGGCCTTTGGAGCGTTTGCAATTGTGGACAAATTATTTGAGAATACTTCCGCGCTATTGTACTATTGTATTGTAACTCCATAAACATATTTACAAAATCAATCTCGTGGGAATCGTAGTTGTCTGTAAATTCTTCCATGAAGAGAAGGAAATTGGAATTCAAACTTTGTGAGAATGTTGCCAGGAATATTCTAAAGTTTATTAAAGTCAAAGGACTTCTGGAACACCTTTGAAGTAAAGAGGCTAAACATGTATGAGAAGAATAGAAAAACTACCTTTGAAGCGAAGTAGTTACACTGTACGCAAGTACGAGAAGAATAGAAGAACTAGTATGCGATGTCTTGTATAGTTATATATCTTCTATTTATGTTTACAAACCATCCTGTCCCTTGGCACGATATGATATCATTAGTTTACATTTAGTCCTTTCGCGGAATGGTGAAAGGGACATATTCGTAACCAGCGATCTAAAAACCTTCAAGTAGCATCTCAATTTGCCGCGCAACGCTCCTCAGAAGTTCGAGTATGGCCTCGCCTAATTACCCGTAATTATTTCCATAATTATCAGAAATAGAGCAATACTTCATGAGACAGTTTTGTCAGCCACTTTTATGGCTGAAATTGATAGTTTCCGAGTTACAGCGATTTAAACAATTAAATTGTTAATAATATTTTTTGCACCATTTTACGTAATATCTACGCATATATTCGTAATCGGAGACCTAAAAACCTTCAGAAAACATTGTGTCTACTGATCCCGGTTTTACTTTCTACGAAACACCCTATCTCCCTTATGTACTAATTGTATAAATGTAGATTGTAGATTGATGGCATCATATCGTACCAATTATTATGACAATATACAGAAACGGAGGGGTAATTTCCAAGCTAATTGGAAGTGAAAATTTTAGAACAAAAAATAAATAAATACATAAATAAGTACTGAATTATTCATATTCTTTTGACTTAAAATGGTATTGAATTCCCTTCACCTTTATTATTGAAGGAAAAAAACTTCTAATTATGGAGTTCCACAAAGTAAAGCTCTCTACAATTTATTATTAGTACCTGGATGATCGAGCTTTACTTTGTATTTTTGGAGTTAAAAAGGCACAAATTTTATCATTAATATTAAAACCATTTAAAATGTCTCCACAGAAATACCAATTTGAATGCCCCGATTTATTTCATCGCCAATAGATGTCAGGAAGAGTCATATTTTGCGGTGAATGTTTCAGTTTTTCCTGAAAACATGGATAAAATGACGTTTTCTAAAAATGAAACCTAACTAGATCGATTTGTAGCTCCCAAAACTCCCTACATACTAATTTTCATAAAAATCGTTGGAGCCGTTTCCGAGATTGCCGTAGATACTGGTTTGTTTAATTTACATCTTTGCATAGTACATCTTCCACGAGTTGGAGAAAGTACGTATGTATACATTAACCAATGCATACAAAAAAAAGGTGTTATATGGAGCAGTTGAATCATCGTATGGCTTAAAGGGAACCGAAGCTACAACACTAGCAAGCAATACATGACACCTATAACAGTGCTTTCTTATATGCATTGCTTAACGCATGTACTCTGTCATACTCATGGCAGATGTCTACGGCAAGATATAAACTAAACATAGTGCATACATGGTTCTTGGTCTGGCTAAGGCAAGAGCTGCCAAACCAATACTTGATTTATTAGTTTTGGGAAAGGTTAGTGCCAAAGATTGTCGCAAAAATTACTTAATCAAGGCATGGTTTATTTGAGTTGGACAATGACTGGCAAGCAATTAAGACTTCATTTATTAGTTTTGACCAATGTTTGAGTAAAACCTGGTAAACTGAGGCTTGTTTGATTAGATTCCGTTGAGCCGAATGAGAGACGATAACCCACACTTGATTCGATCGTCAAGTTTGGCATTCCGTACTTGAGTAGTTGAACGGACTCATTACACAAATACAACTTGATTGATACGAACCACAAACTTTAAAATACAAGTGAACAATTAATGACAAGTATACCTAGTGAACAAACATAATTCATCTATGTTGTCAGTTTGATTGTTTCCAAGTATGGTTTTACTTTTTGCAAACATATTATAATCTCATCCTTTGCACTAATTATTGCATTTTAATAAAATAATTATTTAATAATTTATAATAAGAATCATAGGGCATGTGTTACGAATAATAATCAGGATTTTGGGCGGGAAAAGAAATGTCAAACATACCTAACATTTTATATATAAATAAAAATAAGTAATAATACAAAATTTCAAATTACGTATTATTTTTAAAATGAATATTTAAAAATTTTTGCTTGTGAATTATATCGGTGATAATATGAAGAAGGTATGTTCACAAACAAATATAATATAATTTTTAATGATTCTTAATTCAAAATGTTTATTTTTTTTTTAGACGGGTATATTAGTTATAAATGAAACAGCATTTATTATTGATGATGGACTCACGTTTATTGGAAGAGATCCCGTTACTTGTTCAATAATTTTGGCTAATGTTGTAAGTTTATTACATTATATAATTAACTATAGATCCTTACCATATTCGATCAAGCACTTTTATCCGAAAAAAATAGAATGGCAGAATGAGAATACAGTCTGCTTATTTAAATATGTACTCAAAATAGAAATACAGTGAAACTTGGTTAAGTGAGACCTGGATAAGTAAGACCTACATAACTGGAACTCATGCTGAGGTTCCAACACTATGTCACTGAATTATCTTTGTTAGTAGGACGTAGCAAACCTTTATATCTGAGATTCTACCCGCAAATTCCGCACTTAACTAATTTTGAGCCTCAATGACCTTCAGTTTTAATTTTGCTTTACATTTATACGGATGTTTATTTGAAATGCCGAAACGAAGGCTCGAGTCGATATCAGAACGTAAAAATTGAAGTTAATATCCGTTTATGAAAGTGGAAAGGCACGCGATGAAGTCTGTGTCGAATTTAATGTCCCAAAATCTACTTTTGTAGAATAATTCAGAATAAAGATAAAATTCAGAATATTTCATTATTTTGGTCTTTACTCAAAACTATTGCAAGTTTATTGAAATGCTTGACTACATAACACTATTAAATTATCAATTTATCCAGTTTTTACATTCCATCAAAAATTCGTAGGCTTAACATAGTAAAGCAAATTTTTTTAGTCCGATATATTGCAAATTATAAAATTTTATTTTAATATTTAACATAGTCAGTGCCGGATTTACCTCTGACGGGGCCCCAAGCAACCTCAGGTTTTTGGGGCCCTCATTGTAAAATACCCCCCCCCCCCATTATTTCAAAATAATGAATAACTAGTTAATTTTGCATAATCAATATATTTTACAGTTAACTTATAATTTACTATCTAAATTACAACTTTTTTCTACTTTTCTCAGTCGCAAATTGATGAATGACATCATCAAAGTCAAGTTTTTCAAGGTTGTCTTTTTCGATAAACAGTAAGCCTAAATCACTTAACTTTTTCTTGACACATCGGTAAATAATTTTTGACGCGTTTTAATGCGCTGAACGATCTCTCCCCTGTACTGTTAACTATCGGTATTGTAAGGAATAGCCTGATGAGGCATTCAACATTTGGAAACGCTGAAAACAGTTCATCCTTGAAAATGATTTGGTACAATATATATATTGTTGACATGGATTTTTTCTTTTTTTCATGTGTTTTTTTTGTGTTTTCAAAATTTTCCATTTTTTGGGGCCCCTGTCCAAGCGGGGCCCCAAGCAATTGCTTCCTTTGCTTCCCGGTAAATCCAACACTGAACATAGTTGCTTTTGAGGGCGATTATAGGCTGTCCTACAATTTTTCGATAAGTTCCATTTTTATGGTACGATTTGTCTGACCTCAAAATAGGCTTTTGCTAAATCTCATTCGAACATTCTCTTGAGCATGTCAGCGAACATTTTCTTGAGATCTGAGAAAAGGAAAACGTCGGTAGGGGCCAGATCTAAAAAAAAAAGTGGATGCGAAAGCAATTCGAAGCCCAACTCATGCAATTTTGCCATGATGAAACAGAAAGTTGCTTCACTGAAATGATATTTCTCACAAACTAATATCTATCATCTAGTGAAGCCACGAACTTATCAATGTTGTGTAAAGGGCTGGGTACATTATTTTTGCCCTTTGCGGCAAAATAGCTAGATCGGGCCCTGCAATCACCCACGCCAAGTCTGCCTTTTATCATTATTATATCGGACTGTAACGTTAAAATTAATACAAAAATTATATTCCAGACAATTTCAAAACAGCATGCACTCGCAATTAAAATTAACGATAATTTCTACATTTCGGATTTACAATCCTCTAATGGAACAAAATTAGAAGAAGTATCACTACAACCACGTTTTTGCTATGAGATAATTGATAATGCAACGCTTACATTCGGCGATGTTAAGTGTAAATTTATTATACAAGAATACAATGCTATATTTAAAACACCAACAGCATTATCGAAAAAATCAGCCGCGTCATCGAAAGTATCATTAAATACAACGAAACTTCCACATCTATCAACAAACATTCATAAATTACCGACACAATTAGAAGCCATCTTCCAAGATTGTACTCAACAAATACTCGATAAATCTGTTGAAGAAACACAAATTCTTGAATCATTGATTATAGAAACACCGAACATATCAAAAATTCGATCGAATATTTCGAGAACTAAAAATAAAGATGATTTTATAATACCTGAAACTCAATCCGAAAATTTCTATCAGGAAACACAAAAACATTATGAAATTGATGAATCAAATAATTCGAATATTTCGAGAACTAAAAATAAAGATGATTTTATAATACCTGAAACTCAATCCGAAAATTCCTATCAGGAAACACAAAAACATTATGAAATTGATGAATCAAATAATTCGGATCAATTTGAGTTGTCTAATCTTGAGATTTCAGACACACAAATGGCTGAAGTTCATGATTCTATAATTCAATCACCATCAAAACATAAAAATTTTATTTCAAAACGGAAACAAAGTGACAAAATTCATAATTTAGAAACACAAAATATTAATGAAGCAGAAACTCAATTAGAATTCGATTCACCAAAAGCATCGAATACACGTAATTTACCGACACAAAATTTAGCTTCCAGTGCGTCTTCGAAAACATTAAACATTTATGAAATGGAAACACAGCAATTTGAGGAAACTTCACCTTCAAGTAAGAAACATCTTCATGAAGCTGAAACTCAAGTGGATACACCACAGTTTAGAAAACCTCAAAAACCTTCTTCGGCTAATAGAAATATTTATGAAGCTGAAACTCAAGTGGATATTGAACAGTTTGAAGAACCTCAAAAACCCTCTTCGCCTGATAGAAATATTTATGAAGCTGAAACTCAAGTGGATATTGAACAGTTCGAAAAACCTCAAAAACCTTCTTCGCATAATAAAAATATTTATGAAGCTGAAACTCAAGTGGATACACAACAGTTTAAAAAATCTCAAAAACCCTCTTCGCCTAGTCGAAATATTTATGAAGCTGAAACTCAAGTGGATACAGAACAATTTGAAAAACCTCATAAACCTTCTTCGCATAATAGAAATATCTATGAAGCTGAAACTCAAATTTTAAATTCTGAAATTGAAATTCCAAAAATAAAAATAATTTCTGCTACTGATTCAGATTTAACATCCAGTAAAAATTCTGAGACTCAATTGTTAGAAGATAGAATAGATCTGAATAGTGGAGAACCTCATGCTGAGAATGAAAATTTAATTGAGACACAGTTTGAATTCGATGCCGAACCAAATATTGAAACACCGAAATTAAAGCAAGTTGAAACAACCCACATGGAAGAAAAAAGTGAGGAAATAAGAGATGTAAAACGAGTAATTGGAAAAAATCGGGCAATAAATTTCACGCAAGACAATTCACAAATAATAGAAAGTCAATCTGAGCCAGAAATGCCCGGAATGAAAAAACATGTAATCGGAAATTCAAAACCTATAAATTTCACTGAATCACCAACAGTTCAAATTGATCTCAATGAGACACAATTTGATGAATTTAATATACCTGAGATACAAAAACAACCCAAAAAATCCCTTAATTCAAGCTCATTTTTCTCTGATTCCGATTCAAGTTTGAATAGTTCATTTAATTCAAGTATTATTCGTAATATAATAAAAATTTTGGAACCAGCTAGTAAGAATACTTCGAATACTTCAACCCTAAATCGAAGCTCAGTAGAAGATCGATCGGGAAGTTTCGTAAGTCATAAAATCAATAAAAGTGTTGAAACTGTTCCAAATGATGTCTTTGTTGAAATTGAATCAAACTCAGTCTCGAATTGTTTAAATGATAACATTTCGAATACGTCTGTTCAACATAAAGCTTTTTATAAAACGAAAACAGTCAACAAAGTTGTAGAAGAATTAAAAGATAACGAAATATCTTTAACGGATACACCAAAATCTACTCCAAGTACATCCAAAACTGTGGAAAACTTTGATACTATCAAGAAACCAAATTTAGATATTGATAATATGTTGGATGATTCAACATCTCAGCCAAGTGTTTCTAAATCGTCTAACACCGTTGAAACTGATGATATTTTCGATATTCCAACACAGGCTTTAGAAACAGGTACAAATATTTCACCAAATAAACAAGCCAAGAAAACATCGCAGCCTGGTGTTTCTAAATCGTCTAAAACGGTTAATACTGATGATATTTTCGATATTCCAACACAGGCTTTGGAAACAGGTACAAACATTTCACCAAATAAACAAGGCAAGAAAACATCACAACCAGGTGTTTCTAAATCGTCTAACACCGTTGAAACCAATGATATTTTTGATATTCCAACACAGACTTTGGAAACCGGTACAAACATTTCATCAAATAAACAAGCCAAGAAAACATCACAGCCAGGTTTTTCTACAGCATCTAATACCGTTGAAACCAATGATATTTTTGATGTTCCAACACAAGCTTTTGAAACCGTTAAAAAGAATTCACCAAAAGCATTTGATACCAACATAAGTCAGTTATCAGAAAAATTATTGCATGATGAAGATTTAGAAAATATTTTAAATAATGATCCAAAAACTCCTGAAATGTGTAATTTAGCAGCAAGTTCGAGTACAGGCAATTTATCAATTAATAAAAAACCGGCGAAACAGCGTACACGTAAACCTTCTGAAAGTTCAACCAGAAAAATGACACGAAAAGATTCTGATAACGATAACAAAGTGTTAGAACGATTGGAAATGGTTGTAATGGCTTTAAAAGAGGTAATTAATACAAAAATTAACGATAAAAATCAATCTGATCGAGCTGACGTAGGTCAAACGTCATCAAATCGACCAACACGTAACTCACGGAAACGAAGTGATGCTGCTACTGAAACTTTGGAGAGAAAAAAACGAAAAACCTCAAATAATAAACAAAAATTGGTTGAGGTAAATAATAATACAAATAATGAAAAACTAATAAATAAACAAAAATCTGAGGAAGTTATTAAATTAACACGTAAAACAACTAATCAACAAGCAACGGATAGTACACATGATCCAACTGTTGAAGTCAGTTCAACTAGACCAGTTCGAAAATCTAAAACACCATTCAAGTTCAGAATGGATTCGCAATCTGAAGAAAGTTGTGTAGAGAGATCTTCTAGAAAACGAGGCCATCCGCTAGTCCCTGAACAATCGTCTTCAGAAAGTATTGATAGTGCCATATCATCAAAAATACAAAAATTGGGAACGGTATGTATTTAACACAAAACATATTTAATAAACGGTTTTCCGTTAAGATTTTCCCAGCTTTAAACTTAAATTAAGTATCTCAAGTTGACTTTAAAATATCTTTGAATTAGTAGGCTAATCAAATTAAAATTTTTCGAAGAATTAATTTCCAGCAGGTTAGAAATCGTTTTAATACCTTTATTTGATCCTAAAAGCGTGTAATCCGAGTTTGCGCAATTGCAGGAAATTTGCATAACTTTTAGGAGCCAAATAATTGCGAAATGTTTGCTCTATTTTTAACCGACTTCAAATAAAAAAAGATGAGGTTATCAATTCAACTGTATTTTGTTTTTTTTTTAATGTGTGTTACCTCAGAACTTTCGACTGGGTGAACCGATTTTGATGATTCTTGATCTATTTGAAAGCTGGTGCTTTCCGTGTGGTCCCATTTCAATTTGGTCTAGTTCTGACTACGGCATCCATGAGAAAACCATAAAAGTATTTAATTTGCATTAAATATGCACGACAAGAGGACGAAAAACTCAATATCACGCCAACCGATTTCGATGATTCTTTTTTTAGTGAAAAATTAGTGTACTTCAGATTCAAGAAAATCACAAAATAAAAAAAAAACTTTTAACAAAAAGAAAAACTATTCAAAAACAAATTAATATGTACTAAAAAGTAAAAAAATAACAATGATAGAATGTAGATAAAATTATTTTTATTTTTGGAGTCAGTGTCAGCCAAACTAATGTAACAAACTGTTCTGTCGGAGTTGTTTTCTTGGTTGAAACCGACTCCAAAAATAACAACAATTTTAACTACATTATATTATTGTTATTTTTTTTAGTGCATATTAATTTGTTTTGGAAAAGTTTTTCTTTTGAAGTCGGTTTTCTTTTTGTTAAAAGTTTTTTTTATTAGTTTTTTGCTTGTAGCTAGAACGGTACGTCCGACGGAAAATGACATTCCATTCAATATTAAAGAGAATTAAATTTTACGTCGAATGAACATTTAAAAGAGAGGTATCACAAAGTAAGAAGTGCTATATGAAATTTCAAAGCTGGGTTGAGTGGGTATGAAGAAATAAAACCTAAAATTTTCTAGGTACCATTTAAACTTTCCCGTCGATACCTAAATCGACGTGTTTTCACTCAAAAAAATAATCACATCAGGTCAAGAGTTTTTAAGGGTGAATACTTTTGAAATGATCACACTGTATAATAATAATCATAAGCCTATTTTTTTTCCAATAATTGGGCAAAGGCCTCCCCCTTTTAAGACCAATCTGCTCTGTTTTGTGCAGTTCTATAAAGCCTTGACCAGCTGCCTTTGAAAAAAGCGATCAGATCGTCGTTTCAACGTTTGTATTATCGACCTTTTTTTCTGATACAGTTATACGGCATCCAAATTGTACATCGTTTAGCCCATTTATTGTCGGTTTGTCTAAAAATGTATCCCGCCCAACGCCACTTCAAAGCTCGAACACTCACCGCACCGTCTCTGATTTTTGTTTTTTATCTTATGTCCACGCAACAAACTCTGTGTTTTAGCTGAATTTTAAAAAAGTTTCTTTCAATTTTACGTTGATATACTTTTAACTTATAACTTTGACGAGCGGTAAGTGCACTGTTTTGCAGTCCGTAGGTCAGAACCGGGATCACACTATATTAATCAATAAACTGGACTCTTTAATTTTCTGACGTAAATAAAGTTTATTCGACTCGGATAATACACAACTTATTTAATTTATGTTTAAAGTTTTAATACTCTTAATGGGAAAAACGTTAATTTAACACAACAATTATTTGTAAAATGATATCAAATTTATATGGATTAATTGTGTGGTTTTCCCTAAAAAAATAGAACCTTTTTTCCCTAAAACAGTTCATTAGTATTTCCATAAAATAGTTGATGATTTTAGTTTTAAGATAATAATTTTTATTGCAGAATTGCAAACCAACGAGGAGTAAGTTCCAGGTTATATTTACCATATTTCGTGATGGAGAACAAGAACAAACCGTTAAAAAATTAGGTAATTTGTAATAAAACAATTTGAAACATTCTTATAATTCGCATTTACTTACTTTTTATTTCGCAGGGGGTAAATTAGTCAAGAAATCTAAGGATGCTAATGTTTTAGTGACCAATCAAATTTCACGATCGGTGAAACTATTAAACGCAATATCTCAAGGCATACCAATCGTTTCGCCTCGATGGCTTGATGTTTGTAAACATGCAAAGAATTTTGTTGGTTAGTAAAATAATTCAAAAATAATTATCGTAATGGAATTAACAACGGTAAATCTTTGTTTTAGATCCTTGGGATTATCTTTTAGATGATTTAGAAGCAGAAAAAAGATTTAAGTTTCGTTTAAAAGATTCTTTAAATATTGCCAAAGAAAATGGTTTGCTTTTCCAAGGATATAAGGCTTTACTCACAAAATCTATTCCAACGGATTTGAAAGGTAAGTTAGCCTTAACAAAACAAACAAGACAAAATAGAACGTTTTATATATTTGAAACATTCGATAAAGTAGAAGACAAAAACGAAATACGTTTTCTCCCAAAAGATCTACAAATATAGTTTTTGCGGATGTCTGAAAATGCAAGATAATAGCAATTGATGCACCAAAGCTCCAAATACCATTTGCAATGGCGAATTTAAGGAAAAAGACTTAGTGGGCAAAATCTATAGCTTGGTGCCCTTTTATACAAATTTGTCTTTTGCCCCTTTTTTAGCCTTCGTTAATAGACTTGGTGCCCCCTTGTGGTGCCCTTTTATACAAATTTGTCTTTTCCCCCCTTTTGATGATTGATTTTGTAACAGCATTATGGGTGTAAAAAGTCGGTTAAAATCAGCTACTTTTGTCAAAATCATAAAAGAATCAATCAAAATTCGAAAACTGTTCGATTTTCTTATATCCACTTTCCAAAATTAGCTACTTTTGTCAAAATCATTAAAATAGATTTGCAACACTATATTAGGACTCCAGTAAACACGACGTCATTTCATGCTTCTCAACTCTATTAAATATAGTAAGTCTATTGAGTGGAAATTCAACAAAACTCAAAAACTTCGATTTTCTTATATCCACTTTCCAAAATTAGCTACTTTTATCAGATGAATTATCTCAATTAAATAATAAGTCTGTTATGTGGAAAAACAAAACTCGAAAACCGTTCGATGTTCGTCCATAAATGTGGACGTAAAAACATATTTATTTACAATATTTATGTATTTTAGATATTCTTCAAAACGCTGGCGCTAAATGTATCAGTTCTTGGCCAAAAAAGGCAACGGATAAACATATTATTGTATCATCTATGGAAGATAAATCTCAGTGGCCAAAGCAATCAAAAGTGATAATTGTGTCAGCAGAAGCAATATTTTCTGCAGTAGTACTACAAAAAATCGATTTAAAAAATTATTTGTTGGTTTAATATTTTGGTTTAATAAAATTTAATTTTAATTAAATAAGAAGTTAATATTAAAATTTTTAATTATATTTGTGATAAAAACTAAAAAAAAAGTAATTTTTGTTCTCATAATATTGATTCGTTTTGCATAAATAAAGCAATAATTTTTTAATTTTTTTTGTTTATTTTTCGTTTAATCTATCAGGGCGATTAATGAAATCAATTGTGCTTTATAAATCTATTAGATCAGGCACGGATTTAGAAACTAAGCGCCCCTATGCTTTTTTAAAAATTTCCGCCCCTCTGTCCCTGAAAATAGGGCTTTTCATTTTAAAATCACGATTCACATTTGTTTCGTACTAAACGATTTATAACTAATGTGATAAAATGCATAACAAATATCTTCTATCTTAGTCCTACTTATTGCTGTCAGTACGAAAAAATAAACTGCACTTGCGCATATGACATGATGAAAAGGTCTATTTGTAGAATTTATAGTTCATTTTTCAGCCACCAGCCACGCTGACGTCGGTAAGTAGTATATTAGCGCACAACAGCCCGCATTTAATGAGACAACTTAGCGCTCCCAGCGCCTCACTTATTTTGTCCATATTTTGGGGACAATATTTTCTATTGCGATCGTTCTCCTTCTTTATAACCTCCATGAACACAAGTATCAATAATGTGAAACATAATGTTTCAAAAAAGTCTGGGAGAGTCGGGGATTTTTCAAATTTTGTCACATGTATTGCGAAAACAGTAGTTATTATTGATACTTGTGTTTGATTTTACTTGAAAGGTCTATATCTATGATAGTTAAGTATACTTTCGACCAAGTCACTTCTTTTCAAACAAATAAAAAATCAGTTCATCCGTTTAGGAGCTATGATCCAAAGACAGACACACATATAGACACGTCAAATTTATAACACCCCCATTTTCGACGAGGGCTAAAAATTAATTCAACCGATCGAACTTTTTATTTATGTAAATGGCTTTAATGGTCCTTGAAACATGTTTTAAATTAATAAAATACCAATCGAACCATTTGATGGCTTCTTGTAAGAGATATTTTTCAAAAGCACTGTCCAACTCAATCCGCAAGGTTACAAAAAAAACACGGGCGTGGAAATTGTTTATTCAAGAAATAAATTATTAACATAAAACTAATTGTTTAATTACGCACATACTTGAAAGGTCTATATCTAAAAAATAAGTCTATGGCTAATTATACTCTAGTACCAACTTAAATTAAATTGTAAATAAAAAGTTATTTATTTATTTATATAATTAAATATTCATCTGGATCTGTCTTATAATTTTTTGTTTATCATAATTTTTGCAATTTCAATTGATATTGAGTAAATATTCAATTATTTTTAAGAATCAGAAATGAGTGACGGTATAAATATACTTGATTTACCGGATGATATGCTGGAAAACATATTATCGTGTTTAAGTTACGACGAAATTGCGAAGAATAGATTGGTAAGTAAATGATACTTTTTAATTGTGCATATTTATGCATTAATGCATATATGAACATAAGTCAACCATCATTTTTGATAATTGAATACAAATCAATCCAATTATTTATGTTTGATTATTAATTAATCATAAATTTTTTTCTTTATATGTATACATTTTATCTCCCGATTTCAAAAGTATCATTTTTAGCTCTTGATCTGTGTGAATTTTCTCAAAAACGATACTAGATAACATACCATCCTAGTATTTTTATATAAATGACGGTTAACGAGATTATGCATTGAACAAATTTATTTTCAATTTAATAAAAAATTTTATTAACAGGTACCTGAAACCAATATGGGCAATCCATTGAGCCCTTTTTTAGCAAACATCTTCATGTCAAGATTGGAAAGGAATTTAAAACAAGCAGCGTAAAACAAGTATTTCCCACAACATTGGTATCGTTACGTAGATGACATATTTACAATTATAAATACTAAGAAAACGAGCGTACAAGATTTTTTGGAATTTCTGAACAAAGCGGAACCCAACATCAAAATCACCGTCGAAGAGGAGCTGGATGAAAACTTACCATTTTTGGATTTAAAAATATCCAAAGATAGAGACAAGCTGACGTTAATAAACATTTACCGGAAGCTGACAAATGTGGATGGGTTCATTCCAAAGGACTCTTTTTATTATTAGAGCCACAAAATGACTGTTTTTAATTTTTCTGTTCGCAGGTTAACAACATACCCATTATCCACAACAAACTTTCTTGCATCTGGTTGATGTGGTAATGGAACCAATTGTGTATCCAAATAAGTAGCCATCAAATGCATTACAATCTAAAATTAAAATAATTAACATTTTTATATTACAGTACAGGCTGTTCCTCCACCATCATTTAATTAATAAAAACAATCCAGTAAATGTATGTGTATCGATTTGGATGATTTGGACGTCAATCGATTTGTACTGAAGACATGGCAATCAAGAAAATTCAATATGGATGGCTACCACCAGACGACATAATGTGAAAAATGTATTTTTTAAATAATTTTCTTATTTTAATTTGATGAATAATAAATAAAATAAATAAAGTTTAGGTACAGGTACTTACAGCAGCATCGGTTGGTAAATGATCCTCCCATTGTTTACCATTAAAAGTTGAACCAGAATTCCAACGATATTCACTCATCGAACCACCTTTTGCTAGTTCTTGAATCCATTTTACTAAATACTCTTGATTCGAATTCACTTCTAAGAATGGTATTAATGAACATAAAGTTGGTACAAATTGTTGAGCTAATTGTGTTTGAGCTGTTTTACGTAAACGTTCTAATCCAACTGTACCGATTTGTACACCAACAAAGTTATGACGATGTAATGCTTCATTCAAACAATCGATTTCATCAACCAGACGACGAAGAATTGTTTGATAAATCCACTAAAAATAATATTCATCAACATATATTTAAGCTCCCTCCCCGCCAGTCATCATATTTTTTAACCCTCGAACTAGAAAAAAGGGGTTTTATGGTTTATTTTTTAATTTTTTTCTTTGGTTTTGTTTGAAAGGTAATTTAATGGTGAGTGTTCTTACTAGAAAAAAGGGGTTTTATGGTTTATTTTTTAATGGTTTCTTTGGTTTTGTTTGAAAGGTAATTTAATGGTGAGTGTTCTTACTAGAAAAAAGGGGTTTTATGGTTTATTTTTTAATGGTTTCTTTGGTTTTGTTTGAAAGGTAATTTAATGGTGATTGTTCTTACTAGAAAAAAGGGGTTTTATGGTTTATTTTTTAATGGTTTCTTTGGTTTTGTTTGAAAGGTAATTTAATGGTGAGTGTTCTTACTAGAAAAAAGGGGTTTTATGGTTTATTTTTTAAAATAAATTTTTAAGTTTAAAAGGGGTTTGATATTTTGCTACGCCTACTTAATATGTGTGTTTCAAAATGGCAGGTTTGATAACGCATAGTCTGTCAATGTTTTGCTATTACAAATAATCAGCTGTCATACATATAACCTATGAATTAGAATATCGAACGTGAATGAATTTCATCTAGGTAAGTGATTTATATTAATTAGACAAATACGATAATTATTTTAAATCTATTCGATTTTTTATTAACATTAGTATTCAATTATTGTGGTTGTATTTTATTTTACAGTAATTTATAATATAAGCATAGCTTTTCTATTATGTGCATAGATGGCGCGCAGTGTATCATTTTATTTTGACATTTTACGAAAAGTGATAATTTTAGTTTTAATATTAATAAAAATTAAAACATAAATTTAATTTATCGGTTCTAAATATATTTATTTGTTTATATAAATATATATTTATAAAGCTTGTGTAAAATGTATCCTAATTTATTTAATAAAAAAAAGTTTACATGATAAATATGACGAAAAGGTAAGTGAAAAAATATTTATATTATATTTTATTATAATTATTGATTATATTAATTAATTATTTATTTTTTATAATTAGACATTTTTACTAAGTAATTTTTTTTATTCAAATAGCTACACATTTTAGCTCAGACCATATTTGTATTTTATTTTTTAGTCGGTAATTTAAAATTTAAGCATAGTTTTCTTATTATGTAGATAGATGGCGCGCAGTGTATCATTTTATTTTGTTATGTTAGAAATGTCAAATTTGTTTCATGTTCTTAAATGTGATGCTACTTTTTGCATTTTATTAAATTACATAGATAAATTTAATAAAAATTAATAAATAAATTCAATGTATCGGTATTAAATATATGTATGTGTAATGTGTATTTATAAATATAGTTTATTTATATTCATTAATTTAAAGAAAAGTTTACATAATAAATAGGCATGTCGAAAATAAAAATAAACAAATAGTGTTATATTATAATTATTGATTATATTAATTAATTATATATTTATTTTCATAGTATAATTTAGCTACTTTTTTACATAATAAATAATCATGATTTTCCAATTTTTGTTTTTTTTTTTAATCAACCTACACCAAATTAGATTCCCTCAGTTTTGATAAATATATAATACTTATAATTACATTGAGGTACAAACTCAAATTGACCTAAAAGTTAAAAGTTTTCATTTGTTCATGTTTAAATTTGTGGTTAATAAGTTGTATTAAATGTCAGTTGGATTACCCTCTGTAAAATGTCAATTTTTTTAATGATAGTGGGCAGATTACAAATTATGGTAAACATGACCATAGACAGCACCCACCATCGAAATTAATATTAGTTCAGCAAGTTTACCATAAATGGCATTTAAATGTATTTTGTTTTTGTAATAAGTTTTTTCACTGAAATAATTTTTAAAATTCATACTTTACTATGTTATGTTTTCTTTACTACAAATTATCAAATTGATTTTTCCAATCCTTTCTTTTTTATTTGCACATAAGGTGCAAATAATTCGCTATGTAAATGGAACAAACGAAACTTACCATTTCCCTATCAGGTACTACTTTTTCCCCTTTCAACTTATATTCTCCTAATACAAATGTTAAAAATTTTCATAATTTTTGGTGAAATTTCTCTTGAAAAATTTACGTTTTGAAAATGTAAAATCGCTATATCTCGAAAACGGTTGGTCCTAGGGCAAAAAGGACGAAAATTTTGTGCCACTCCTGAACCTCTTGCTTAGAATGTTTTTCCAAATAACATCGATGAAAAATTTCCGGGAAATTCGTGAAAATGGAAAATTTTGTTTAAAAATTGATGGATTTTTTCTCATTTTTTTGTGTTTTTTGGCCAAAATTACTTCAATTTTCTTCAATTTGTATTAGGAGAATATAATGCCAGGTTAGTACACTAAGATTTTCATAAAAAGATTTTCATTTTCTTTTTTATTTGCACATAAGTTGCAAACAAATAATTCGCTATGTTAATGGATCGAAACGAACAATTAGTTAAAAGTTTTATACTAATTAATTAATGCCAGAAAAGGATAAAGGTTTTTAGGGTGAAAACACTTACTTACCATTTCCCTATCAGGTACTACTATTTCCCTTGGAACTTATATTCAATACAAATATTTATATCCAATACAATAACTTGAATCTTTAAAATTTATTTTATTAAACAACACCAGAAGATAATTTAATAAAAATTATTAAATTTGTATTTAATGTAATTAATAATTAATTAATAAATAAATAAATATATTTATTATTTTTAAATTTGTACCAGTTAACAAAAAAAAATGAAGTATAAATATTAAAAATCATTTCTATCAACAAACACATTTCTATTTAATTTGATGCATTGAAAACAATGTATGTAAGTTAACAAATGAAACTAGTAGGGCCATCTATAGAAAACATATTGAACTACACATATTTACAGAAGCAGAGACATCTATGGTAAATAGTTTGAACTAATATCAATTGCGACAGTAATGCCATCTATCGCAAATAGTCTGAACTAACATGATACCGATGACAGTGACATCTATGAATAACATTTTGAACTAACAGTAACGACGGTGGTTCCATCTTTGGCGAATATTTTGAACTAACAGTAACGACGGTGGTGCCCCCTCTGGTGAATATTTTGAACTAACAGTAACGATGGTGGTGCCATCTTTGGTGAATATTTTAAACTAATAGTAACGACGGTGGTGCCATCTTTGGTGAATATTTTGAACTAACTGTTGAAAATTTTTATAATTTTTGGTGAAATTAGTTTTGAAAAAGTGACTTGTGAAAATGGAAAATTGGCTGTATTTCGAAAACGGTTAGTCCTAGAGCAAAAGGACGAAAATTTTGAGCATATTCTGAACGTCGTGCTTAGAATGTTTTTCCAAATAACATCTATGAAAAATTCCCGAAAAATTCGTGAAAATGGAAAATTTTGTTTAAAAATTGATGGATTTTTTCTCATTTTTTTGTGGTTTTTGGCCAAAATTACTTCAATTTCTTCAATTTGTATTAGGAGAATATAATGCCAGGTTAGTACACTAAGATTTTCAGCAAAAAGATTTTCATTTTCTTTTTTATTTGCACATAAGGTGCAAATAATTCGCTATGTAAATGGAACGAAACGAAACGAACAAAATAAATAGTTAAAATTGTTTTATTTATACTTATAAAAAAATACCAGAAAAAAGAAAAAAGAAAAAGGTTTTCAGGGTGAAAACACTTACTTACCATTTCCCTATCAGGTACTACTTTTTCCCTTATCAACCCAACCCAACCCAATCCAACCCAACCCAACCCAACCCAACCCAACCCAACCCAACCCAACCCAACCAAACCCAACCCAACCCAACCCAACCCAACCCAACCCAAAAAAGAAAAAGGTTTTAGGGTGAAAACACTAACTTACCATTTCCCTATCAGGTACTACTTTTTCCCCTTTCAACTTATATTCTCCTAATACAAATGTTAAAAATTTTCATAATTTTTGGTGAAATTTCTCTTGAAAAATTTACGTTTTGAAAATGTAAAATCGCTATATCTCGAAAACGGTTGGTCCTAGGGCAAAAAGGACGAAAATTTTGTGCCACTCCTGAACCTCTTGCTTAGAATGCTATTCCAAATAACATCGATGAAAAATTTCCGGGAAATTCGTGAAAATGGAAAATTTTGTTTAAAAATTGATGGATTTTTTCTCATTTTTTTGTGTTTTTTGGCCAAAATTACTTCAATTTCTTCAATTTGTATTAGGAGAATATAATGCCAGGTTAGTACACTAAGATTTTCAGCAAAAAGATTTTCATTTTCTTTTTTATTTGCACATAAGGTGCAAATAATTCGCTATGTAAATGGAACGAAACGAAACGAACAAAATAAATAGTTAAAATTGCTTTATTTATACTTATAAAATAATACCAGAAAAAAGAAAAAAGAAAAAGGTTTTCAGGGTGAAAACACTTACTTACCAATTCCCTATCAGGTACTACTTTTTCCCTTTTCAACTTATATTCTCCTAATACAAATGTTAAAAATTTTCATAATTTTTGGTGAAATTTGTCTTGAAAAAGTTTACATGTGAAAATGAAAATTCGCTATATCTCGAAAACGGTTGGTCCTAGGGCAAAAAGGACGAAAATTTTGTGCCACTCCTGTACCTCTTGCTTAGAATGTTTTTCCAAATAACATCGATGAAAAATTTCCGGGAAATTCGTGAAAATGGAAATGGTTGGGTTGTTTTGGGTTGGGTTGGGTTGGGTTGGGTTGGGTTGGGTTGGGTTTTCAACTTATATTCTCCTAATACAAATGTTAAAAATTTTCATAATTTTTGGTGAAATTTGTCTTGAAATTTTTACATGTGAAAATGGAAAATTGGCTATATCTCGAAAACGGTTGGTCCTAGGGCAAAAAGGACGAAAATTTTGTGCCACTCCTGAACCACTTGCTTAGAAAGTTTTCCAAATAACATCGATGAAAAATTTCCGGGAAATTCGTGAAAATGGAAAATTTTGTTTAAAAATTGATGGATTTTTTCTCATTTTTTTGTGTTTTTTGGCCAAAATTACTTCAATTTTCTTCAATTTGTATTAGGAGAATATAATGCCAGGTTAGTACACTAAGATTTTCATAAAAAGATTTTCATTTTCTTTTTTATTTGCACATAAGGTGCAAATAATTCGCTATGTAAATGGAACGAAACGAAACGAACAAAATAAATAGTTAAAATTGTTTTATTTATACTTATAAAATAATACCAGAAAAAAGAAAAAAGAAAAGGGTTTTTAGGGTGAAAACACTTACTTGCCATTTCCCTATCAGGTACTACTATTTTCCTTTTTAACTTATATTCTCCTTATACAAATGTTAAAAATTTTCATAATAAAGAAGAAAGAATTGGAAAAATCAATTTGATAATTTGTAGTAAAGAAAACATAACATAGTAAAGTATGAATTTTAAAAATTATTTAAGTGAAAAAACTTAAAGGATTACAAAAACAAAATACATCTAAATGCCATCTATGGTAAACTTGTTGAACTAACATTTATTTCGATAGTTGAAATACATACAGCGCCATATAAATATTTTAAAACTAATGATCGTTTATGATCGTACATTTCCGTGATATTGCCTTTTATTTAGTTAATTTATTTATTGTGCATTTGTTGTGTTATTATGATAATAATTAGTTGTTATTAGTGAAAAATTTAAGAAATTAAACTTGTAAGTTATTTTTATAATCATATGTATTTAATTTAAACATAATTCCTAAATTTTGAGAATATAAAATACGCCACAAAAGTGTAAACAACAAACATCTACCAATTTTTCTGCCTTTTATTTAGTTTATTTATTTATTGTGCATTTGTTGTGTTATTACGATAATAATTAGTTGTTATTAATAAATAATTGAAAAAATAAAATTTGTAAGTTATTTTTATTATCATTTTAATTAAATATAAACATAATTACTAAAATTTTGAAGATATGTACAAACAAACTGATATAAACAAAATGGCTGCCTTTTATTTATTTTATTCATTTATTATTCGTTTGTTTTGTTATTAATTAATAATTAATTAAATAAAAATTGTAAGTTATTTTTTAAAATTATTTGCATATTAATTAAAAATATAAACAGAACATTAAGACTATAATTATGTTCATTTGATTTTGATGTTATTTCAGAGAAGTTAGTTTTTTATTTTGATTGATTTCAGATACATTGGTAATTTATTGGATCCACCGTTAAGATCAAGATTTCAAGCACGAGATGTATCCCATCTTAGTTACCAGGTAGGTGTCTTCTTCTCTTTCTGTTTTTTACTTTTAATTATCTTTTTTAAAATATTGATCACAATTATTGTCCTATTTATTACACTAAACTTATCCGTTGTCATATCTTATATTTATTATTACTCTAGCAAGTTTTTTTTCTGGGTCCTGCCCTTATTTTTCTTATCCCTTTATTAAATTCCATAATTCACCCTTCATTTTCAAGCTAATTATGTCTAGAAATGATGAAAGTTATATTCATGATCTAAAAAATGTACCGCTTAAGAAGAAACACGTTAGACAAATAATTTGAACGAATTAAAATATCTTAAATTTGAACAAATTTAAATAATAAGTGTATTAGGTATTTATTGCTATTTTTAGTAACGGGTTCCGATAACTACGGGAGTGGGATTCCGCACGGGTCAAGTTAGTTTGTTTTAATGAGTGCTAATTTCTAATCCTACTGGACAAGTACATTGTACATTCAACAAGTATCCTGTTTTGTTGTTTACTATTTATTAACCCCCGAAATTAAAAAATAGGTGATATAAGTTTGATAGCTAGGTGTGTGTCGGTGTCATCGTTTTGTTTGAAAGGTCATTTAACAGAGTATTCTTAGCCATGTTTTTTTTTTTTGTGTGAATTTAGGATTCCGTACCTGGAACAACTAAAAAATAGGCCATAATTCTTAATATAGGTTTAGTTAGTAGAAGGCTTTAAGAAAATAGGTATAATTTGATAGAGAGTGTTATTAGATATGTTTCAAGTGTAAGTTTACGATTCTGTACCCAAAAATTTCTGGAGGGTTTTTATTCGTTTTATGTATTATGTTGTGCATTGTATCGTACATCGTTCATCGTTTACAAATGTAAAGAACAATGTTGTAATCCCCCACCACTCAAAAAATAAAAACACGAATTAATGAAATGAAATTGAATTTATAAATAAAAATTTAGTAAAAAAATAAGACGAAAATTACATTTAATGCACGCAACCATTCAAGCTTGGCTAATGCTTAGTGCTAAAGCGTAGAAAAGCTATTTCTCTCTCTATCTGTGGTTATGCGAATATTATAATGGCTCTTACCAAAAACAGTAACAATATCACAGCTTTAATAACAATAAGACGTAAAAAGTGAGGTCAAGTTCGTAAATGAGCAACATAGGTCAATTGTGTCTTGGATCCTTGGGACCCATCTTGTAAACCGTTAGAGACAGAATAAAAGTTTAAATGTAAAATGTTTATTTTTTTATAAAGAACATTTTTTACATTAAACTTTTGTTCCATCTCTAATCATTGAGTTCTAAGATGAGTTCTTCGGATCCAAGACTTAAACCTTTGTTGCCCTTTTTCGAACTCGGCCTTTCTCTTTACGTCATGAGTAAGCTGTAAATATTTTTGCTTGATATTTTTTTTCGTTTTTGAGTTATCATGTTTACAGACAGACGGAAAACCGTAAATAGATTTATTAAGTGATTTTATGAAGACCTATACCAAAATTTTGGTGGTCTCATCAATATTTGTAATATAACATTTTTTACTCGATCTTGAACGGGGTTTGGCTGTTCGGTATCCCTTGTACGTGGATGAGTACAGCACGTACGAGGGATTCAAAATGCATAAAAATGTATTTTATTTTACAATGAATTTGAAAACAAGCTTTCGAGTATTTTTAATGATTTTGTAAAATAATTTGTTGATTCCGTTCCGTTCCGTTCCAACACGTTTTAAAAGTTCTTAAATAATTATCAAGTGGATTATAAAATAATTTTAAAATGAATGTTTTAATTTGTTTTCAGCTTGGTGCGAACTTTGGGTGCAGGACGTGGTTTTGTTTGTACAGATTGCAGTGAATTGCCACAGATTTTAAAACAAATTTTTACAGCATCTGTTCTACGATAACGATAACGATAGCGATAACGATAGATTTATTATTAAATTCTAGTTCAATTTATAAATATTTGTTAGAATATTAATTGAATGGTTCCGTACCTAATTATGTAAATTGTTATTTTTATTCAAATAAAATAAAATCTATTTTTTTACAGATAAATAAATAAACTATTGAATAACTTTGGATCACAAACCAAAACCTATAATTTATCCTAAATTTGTGAAAATATTAATAAAAGTGATCTTTATTTGGTGTTACCTAATTCCTTTATTCAATTAAATTGATTTATAATCAATCAATTGATCAGCAGATCAAATAGATATGATATGGTCCAAAGCTATATTGATTTACATTAATTAACTAGAGCTAGCTAACATTAGATCGACGCGACGTGAGTGTGACCTTTAAACTTATTATTTTTACCCGACTGAGCAACGCAAAGAAATAATAATATGTTCAAATCAATCAATCTATATAAGTGTGTTCCTGTATGGCACACTAGAAGACCCGCCAAACACGTTCCTTAATTTTAATGATTCTTAAGTCAATTGAATGCTACTGAAAATATGACAAGAATGAAAATTCAAAAAACTTAATTATGACTTTAACGGTCGAGACCCATTATTGCGAAAATTCAAGCCATTGTAAATTTGAATGGGTGGCGACTGTTAAAGTCGCTACTGTAATGTAAACTACTGTACTTGTTTTTGTTTCTTCTCAATTGATATTTAACTTAATCGGTTTTTTTGATTTTTTTAAATAATTTTATTGATTTTAGTAAGCCGGGCCTTCTAGAGTTCAACTTAAACACATTGATTGCATTGTTTGTTTTATTAAATTAAATGGGTGTGGGTGCGGGTGTAGTTATGGGATCTAATGTTAGATTAGCTTAAAATGTTTGATATCATATCAAATGTTGCAGATAAATTTGAATGATTCAATCAATAATTATTATTAATTAAAGGTGGTGAACCTGCAATTAAAATTAATTAAATCATTCAAGTTTATATTTTAAACTTAAAAATAAAAATATATTTATGGATGGAGGTGGAGGTGGAGGTTCTGCATAAAACACAAAATATTATTAATTAAAAATAGTATTTTGTAACGCAGGGCAGGTAAGAATCAACAGATTTTAATACTTGTTTTTTTTTTTGTTTTTTTTTTTTTTTAAATAGATTTTGATGTTGTGATGAACTGGAACAAACAACTGGATCATCTAATTCAGGGTTGCCCAACCTTTTTTTGTCCGTGGGCCGGATTCATCATGACATACGATTTCGCGGGCCGGATTCTTTATAATTGCATATCTTAGTAACACCTTTGAAAAATGAAGGCACTCACTATCCACTTTACGTTTTTTCGTCGACATTATTTGGGGTAAAAATATTCAATATTATAAAACTTTCACAAAATTAAATTTATATTTTTTAATAACTTATTTATCAAAAATTAACTTAAAGTTTTCACAAAAGTTAATGTAAACATATGTGAGCATCTCCTATGAAATAATTACCACAAGTAACTCCATGATTATAACTAACTTCACTCTGTAGTCACCTCGACTATCGGCCACTCGCGGCAGCACTAGTCGACATCGGCATGACACACCGTGTCATGCCGATGTCATGTACAAATACAAATTATTCAATCAAAATACATATAACAATATCAGAAATATTGTAGTTAATAAAATTCACAGAAAATACTTTAATAAATTTAAAAAATAGGCGGTATTTGGTCAATAATTTACGAATATCCGACTAGGAGCTCGCGGGCCGGATTGAGCTTCTTCGCGGGCCGGATCCGGCCCGCGGGCCGTAGGTTGGGCACCGCTGATCTAATTTGACTAAATAAAGTTGTTGATCAAATAAGGAATGTGTTCAAGTCATTCCTTTAAAATGTTTATACGAAGCCAAAGCTATCTACAGTTCTAGTGCAGTGGTTTATTTAACGCAACGCTTTAGAAGAGATCAGTATAAATAAATAAATTTAATTAAGGAACATATGCTTCAAACAAACAAATATTTGTTTAAAATTGTTAACTTTTCAGGTCCAATTAAAAGCTCACTCGAATTTTATAACTGACAAAGAAAACTTTAAATTAGAGAGTTGTTCTTCTCTATAAATACGAAAAAACTTTTTATTTGAAAGCTTTTTTTTGCAAAGCGAATAGTTTAGACAGTAATTATTATAGGAAAACTTTAGTTTTTTTATGAGTTTGTTTCCCCCTTAGATTTATTCCGATTTGTTATGATTGGTATGAATTTAAAAGAATCACAATAATGGATTGAGAGATAAGTAATTTGTATGAATGGCATGGTCAACCAACATTGAATACCTAGTACCTAGTTTTGTTGATGGACTGGACTGGACTGGACTGGATTGTAACTTAGAAAACTTGAAAGTAAATAACGAGTTTTCGATATGACGTAAGTAGTGGCTTTTCTATGACCCATTATTATTTATTTAACTCTCTTGTAAATAAAAGCTATTAAGGGAAGGACCATATCAACGTGTCGAGAAGGATTCAGTCCAAAAGAACATCAAAAAAATAAAAGAGGCAATCAAACAATGTCAGCTACTGATTGCCGAAAATTCACAAGGAAAGAGATGGTATGCGGCATATTATATCCGGAATCAGCTCACCAACATACAAGATCGGAAAATGGCTTGTGTCAGAATTTAATAAATTCAACAAGCCAACAGGTAATAGTGTCACGAATTCTATGGAACTCATAGAAAAACTTAAGGGTGTCAATTTATTAGATGGGGATAAGTTTGAATCTTTTAACGTAACGGCCCTTTTTCCTAGTGTGCCAATTAATAAAGCGTTGGACCACTTGGAGGAATGGCGGACGGAGAACAATGTGCCTGAAGTGGATAAAGGAGAATATCTCCGGTTAACGAGATTATGCATTGAACAAATTTATTTTCAATTTAATAAAAAATTGTATTAACAGGTACCTGAAACCAATATGTCTTCATGTCAAGATTGGAAAGGAATTTAAAACAAGCAGCGTAAAACAAGTGTTTCCCACAACATTGGTATCGTTACGTAGATGACATATTTACAATTATAAATACTAAGAAAACGAGCGTACAAGATTTTTTGGAATTTCTGAACAAAACGGAACCCAACATCAAAATCACCGTCGAAGAGGAGCTGGATGAAAACTTACCATTTTTGGATTTAAAAATATCCAAAGATAGAGACAAGCTGACGTTAATAAACATTTACCGGAAGCTGACAAATGTGGATGGGTTCATTCCAAAGGACTCTTTTTATTATTAGAGCGACAAAATGACTGTTTTTAATTTTTTGTTCGCAGGTTAACAACATACCCATTATCCACAACAAACTTCAAGAAGGAATTTGAAGGAATTCGTCGAAGAGAAGCTGGATGAAAACTTACCATTTTTGGATTTAGAGATATCCAAAGATAGAGACAAGCTGACGTTAATAAAAATTTACCGGAAGCTGACAAATGTGGATGGGTTCATTCCAAAGGACTCTTTTTATTATTAGAGCCACAAAATGACTGTTTTTAATTTTTCTGTTCACAGGTTAACAACATACCCATTATCCACAACAAACTTTCTTGCATCTGGTTGATGTGGTAATGGAACCAATTGTATATCCAAATAAGTAGCCATCAAATGCATTACAATCTAAAATTAAAATAATTAACATTTTTATATTACAGTACAGGCTGTTCCTCCACCATCATTTAATTGATAAAAACAATCCAGTAAATGTATGTGTATCGATTTGGATGATTTGGACGTCAATCGATTTGTACTGAAGACATGGCAATCAAGAAAATTCAATATGGATGGCTACCATCAGACGACATAATGAGAAAAATGTATTTTTTAAATAATTTTCTTATTTTAATTTGATGAATAATAAATAAAATAAATAAAGTTTAGGTAGGTACAGGTACTTACAGCAGCATCGGTTGGTAAATGATCCTCCCATTGTTTACCATTGAAAGTTGAACCAGAATTCCAACGATATTCACTCATCGAACCACCTTTTGCTAGTTCTTGAATCCATTTTACTAAATACTCTTGATTCGAATTCACTTCTAAGAATGGTATTAATGAACATAAAGTTGGTACATATTGTTGAGCTAATTGTGTTTGAGCTGTTTTACGTAAACGTTCTAATCCAACTGCACCGATTTGTACACCAACAAAGTTATGACGATGTAATGCTTCATTCAAACAATCGATTTCATCAACCAGACGACGAAGAATTGTTTGATAAATCCACTAAAAATAATATTCATCAACATATATTTAGGCTCCTTCCCCGCCAGTCATCATATTTTTTAACCCTCGAACTAGAAAAAAGGGGTTTTATGGTTTATTTTTTAATTTTTTTCTTTGGTTTTGTTTGAAAGGTAATTTAATGGTGAGTGTTATTACTAGAAAAAGGGGGTTTTATGGTTTATTTTGTAATTTTTTTCTTTGGTTTTGTTTGAAAGGTAATTTAATGGTGAGTGTTCTTACTAGAAAAAAGGGGTTTTATGGTTTATTTTTTAATTTTTTTCTTTGGTTTTGTTTGAAAGGTAATTTAATGGTGAGTGTTCTTACTAGAAAAAAGGGGTTTTATGGTTTATTTTTTAATTGTTTCTTTGGTTTTGTTTGAAAGGTAATTTAATGGTGAGTGTTCTTACTAGAAAAAAGGGGTTTTATGGTTTATTTTTTAATGGTTTCTTTGGTTTTGTTTGAAAGGTAACTTAATGGTGAGTGTTCTTACTAGAAAAAAGGGGTTTTATGGTTTATTTTTTAATTGTTTCTTTGGTTTTGTTTGAAAGGTAATTTAATGGTGAGTGTTATTACTAGAAAAAGGGGGTTTTATGGTTTATTTTGTAATTTTTTTTTTGGTTTTTGTTTGAAAGGTAATTTAATGGTGAGTGTTCTTACTAGAAAAAAGGGGTTTTATGGTTTATTTTTTAATTTTTTTCTTTGGTTTTGTTTGAAAGGTAATTTAATGGTGAGTGTTATTACTAGAAAAAGGGGGTTTTATGGTTTATTTTGTAATTTTTTTCTTTGGTTTTGTTTGAAAGGTAATTTAATGGTGAGTGTTCTTACTAGAAAAAAGGGGTTTTATGGTTTATTTTTTAATTTTTTTCTTTGGTTTTGTTTGAAAGGTAATTTAATGGTGAGTGTTATTAATAGAAAAAGGGGGTTTTATGGTTTATTTTGTAATTTTTTTCTTTGGTTTTGTTTGAAAGGTAATTTAATGGTGAGTGTTCTTACTAGAAAAAAGGGGTTTTATGGTTTATTTTTTAATGGTTTCTTTAGTTTTGTTTGAAAGGTAACTTAATGGTGAGTGTTCTTACTAGAAAAAAGGGGTTTTATGGTTTATTTTTTAATTGTTTCTTTGGTTTTGTTTGAAAGGTAATTTAATGGTGAGTGTTATTACTAGAAAAAGGGGGTTTTATGGTTTATTTTGTAATTTTTTTTTTTTGGTTTTTGTTTGAAAGGTAATTTAATGGTGAGTGTTATTACTAGAAAAAGGGGGTTTTATGGTTTATTTTGTAATTTTTTTCTTTGGTTTTGTTTGAAAGGTAATTTAATGGTGAGTGTTCTTACTAGAAAAAAGGGGTTTTATGGTTTATTTTTTAATGGTTTCTTTGGTTTTGTTTGAAAGGTAACTTAATGGTGAGTGTTCTTACTAGAAAAAAGGGGTTTTATGGTTTATTTTTTAAAATAAATTTTTTAGTTTAAAAGGGGTTTGATGTTTTGCTACGCCTACTTAATATGTGTGTTTCAAAATGGCAGGTTTGATAACGCATAGTCTGTCAATGTTTTGCTATTACAAATAATCAGCTGTCATACTACATATAACCTATGAATTAGAATTTCGAACGTGAATGAATTTCATCTAGGTAATTGATTTATATTAATTAGACAAATATGATAATTAATTAAAATCTATTCAATTATTTATTAACATTAGTATTCAATTATTGTGGTTGTATTTTATTTTACAGTAATTTATAATATAAGCATAGCTTTTCTATTATGTGCATAGATGGCGCGCAGTGTATCATTTTATTTTGACATTTTACGAAAAGTGAAATTTGTTCAAGAAAAATGGATAGATTTTTGAATTATTTTATTAATTTATATAGATAATTTAAATAAAAATGAATACATAAATTTAATTTATCGGTTCTAAATATATTTATATAGCTTGTGTGAAATGTATCCTAATTTATTTTAAAAAAAAAGTTTACATGATAAATGTGACGAAAAGGTAAGTGAAAAAATATTTATATTATTTTTTATTATAATTATTGATTATAATAATTAATTATTTATATTTTATAAGTAGACATTTTTATAAAGTAATTTTTTTTATTCAAATAGCTACACATTTTAGCTCAGACCATATTTGTATTTTATTTTTCAGTCGGTAATTTAAAATTTAAGCATAGGTTTCTTAATATGTAGATAGATGGCGCGCAGTGTATCATTTTATTTTGTTATGTTAGAAATGTCAAATTTGTTTCATGTTCTCGAATGTGATTCTACTTTTTGCATTTTATTAAATTACATAGATAAATTTAATAAAAATTAATAAATAAATTCAATGTGTCGATATTAAATATATGTATGTGTAATGTGTATTTATAAATATAGTTTTTTTTTTTTTTCGTGATAATTATTTAAGTAGTGTTTAAGATGACAAAATTTTAAAGTAAACAAATATGAATACAAAATAAATGTCATAACCATAGTAATTGATTTTTTATTTTTTCTCTTAAAATTGGAAAGTGCGTAATATATTTTCTCAAATTTAAATATTTAGTTTAATTAATTAAATTTCCTTACAAGTTTTTTTTTAGTTTTTAAATACTTAAGAATAAATTTTAGTTAAGTTACGTTTTAAAAATTAGTTTAGTTAAGTTTAGCTTATTAAGTTAGTTTAGCTTAGTTTTTTAATTAGTTTAGCAATAGGTCTTTATTTATTATGGTGCTGTGTGATGTTGTTATTTGATAGTTAGGTACGTAATTTTGCAGTAACAATATATTGTTATTTTGGAAGTAAGAACAAAATTTCTTCAAGTTATTTCAAGCATTATTTATAAAAAGTATTACGGCAAAAAGTGTTTGTTTTGACCACAGCATAATTTTTTTATTCAAATGGCTACACAATTTAGCTCAGAGTCAACCAAATTTTTGTTACAATTCAAATTGGAGGCACGAAATAAAATTACTAAATTTTATGTAATGCATTAAAAATTTTGATATTTGCGTCGGGGGCACAATTTAATTGATAATGACGAAGATGATGGTATAATATAACAACCTTCATGATGTGGCAGTGTCAGTTCAAAATCGTTGATTATGGGAGAGATGTAGGATAGTTAATATTTAAAATATTTAGATTTAGAAATATCCAAAAATAGAGACAAGCTGACGTTAATAAACATTTACCGGAAGCTGACAAATGTTAATGGGTTCATTTCTTTCTTGCATCTGGTTGATGTGGTAACGGAACCAATTGTGTATCCAAGTAAGTAGCCATCAAATGCATTACAATCTAATCAATAATAAAAATAATTAACATTTTTATATTACAGTACAGGCTGTTTCCTCCACCATCATTTTATTGATAAAAACAATCCAGTAAATGTGTTTGTAAGTAAATCTATATATGTATGTGTATCGATTTGGATGATTTTGACGTCAATCGATTTGTACTGAAGACATGGCAATCAAGAAAATTCAATATGGATGGCTACCACCAGACGACATAATGAGAAAAATGTATTTTTTAAATAATTTTCTTATTTTAATTTGATGAATAATAAATAAAATAAATAAAGTGTAGGTAGGTACAGGTACTTACAGCAGCATCGGTTGGTAAATGATCCTCCCATTGTTTACCATTGAAAGTTGAACCAGAATTCCTACGATATTCACTCATCGAATCACCTTTTGCTAGTTCTTGAATCCATTTTACTAAATACTCTTGATTCGAATTCACTTCTAAGAATGGTATTAATGAACATAAAGTTGGTACAAATTGTTGAGCTAATTGTGTTTGAGCTGTTTTACGTAAACGTTCTAATCCAACTGTACCGATTTGTACACCAACAAAGTTATGACGATGTAATGCTTCATTCAAACAATCGATTTCATCAACCAGACGACGAAGAATTGTTTGATAAATCCACTAAAAATAATATTCATCAACATATATTTAGGCTCCTTCCCCGCCAGTCATCATATTTTTTAACCCTCGAACTAGAAAAAAGGGGTTTTATGGTTTATTTTTTAATTTTTTTCTTTGGTTTTGTTTGAAAGGTAATTTAATGGTGAGTGTTATTACTAGAAAAAGGGGGTTTTATGGTTTATTTTGTAATTTTTTTCTTTGGTTTTGTTTGAAAGGTAATTTAATGGTGAGTGTTCTTACTAGAAAAAAGGGGTTTTATGGTTTATTTTTTAATTGTTTCTTTGGTTTTGTTTGAAAGGTAATTTAATGGTGAGTGTTCTTACTAGAAAAAAGGGGTTTTATGGTTTATTTTTTAAAATAAATTTTTTAGTTTAAAAGGGGTTTGATGTTTTGCTACGCCTACTTAATATGTGTGTTTCAAAATGGCAGGTTTGATAACGCATAGTCTGTCAATGTTTTGCTATTACAAATAATCAGCTGTCATACTACATATAACCTATGAATTAGAATTTCGAACGTGAATGAATTTCATCTAGGTAATTGATTTATATTAATTAGACAAATATGATAATTAATTAAAATCTATTCAATTATTTATTAACATTAGTATTCAATTATTGTGGTTGTATTTTATTTTACAGTAATTTATAATATAAGCATAGCTTTTCTATTATGTGCATAGATGGCGCGCAGTGTATCATTTTATTTTGACATTTTACGAAAAGTGAAATTTGTTCAAGAAAAATGGATAGATTTTTGAATTATTTTATTAATTTATATAGATAATTTAAATAAAAATGAATACATAAATTTAATTTATCGGTTCTAAATATATTTATATAGCTTGTGTGAAATGTATCCTAATTTATTTTAAAAAAAAAGTTTACATGATAAATGTGACGAAAAGGTAAGTGAAAAAATATTTATATTATTTTTTATTATAATTATTGATTATAATAATTAATTATTTATATTTTATAAGTAGACATTTTTATAAAGTAATTTTTTTTATTCAAATAGCTACACATTTTAGCTCAGACCATATTTGTATTTTATTTTTCAGTCGGTAATTTAAAATTTAAGCATAGGTTTCTTATTATGTAGATAGATGGCGCGCAGTGTATCATTTTATTTTGTTATGTTAGAAATGTCAAATTTGTTTCATGTTCTCAAATGTGATTCTACTTTTTGCATTTTATTAAATTACATAGATAAATTTAATAAAAATTAATAAATAAATTCAATGTGTCGATATTAAATATATGTATGTGTAATGTGTATTTATAAATATAGTTTTTTTTTTTTTTCGTGATAATTATTTAAGTAGTGTTTAAGATGACAAAATTTTAAAGTAAACAAATATGAATACAAAATAAATGTCATAACCATAGTAATTGATTTTTTATTTTTTCTCTTAAAATTGGAAAGTGCGTAATATATTTTCTCAAATTTAAATATTTAGTTTAATTAATTAAATTTCCTTACAAGTTTTTTTTAGTTTTTAAATACTTAAGAATAAATTTTAGTTAAGTTACGTTTTAAAAATTAGTTTAGTTAAGTTTAGCTTATTAAGTTAGTTTAGCTTAGTTTTTTAATTAGTTTAGCAATAGGTCTTTATTTATTATGGTGCTGTGTGATGTTGTTATTTGATAGTTAGGTACGTAATTTTGCAGTAACAATATATTGTTATTTTGGAAATAAGAACAAAATTTCTTCAAGTTATTTCAAGCATTATTTATAAAAAGTATTACGGCAAAAAGTGTTTGTTTTGACCACAGCATAATTTTTTTATTCAAATGGCTACACAATTTAGCTCAGAGTCAACCAAATTTTTGTTACAATTCAAATTGGAGGCACGAAATAAAATTACTAAATTTTATGTAATGCATTAAAAATTTTGATATTTGCGTCGGGGGCACAATTTAATTGATAATGACGAAGATGATGGTATAATATAACAACCTTCATGATGTGGCAGTGTCAGTTCAAAATCGTTGATTATGGGAGAGATGTAGGATAGTTAATATTTAAAATATTTAGATTTAGAAATATCCAAAAATAGAGACAAGCTGACGTTAATAAACATTTACCGGAAGCTGACAAATGTTAATGGGTTCATTTCTTTCTTGCATCTGGTTGATGTGGTAACGGAACCAATTGTGTATCCAAGTAAGTAGCCATCAAATGCATTACAATCTAATCAATAATAAAAATAATTAACATTTTTATATTACAGTACAGGCTGTTTCCTCCACCATCATTTTATTGATAAAAACAATCCAGTAAATGTGTTTGTAAGTAAATCTATATATGTATGTGTATCGATTTGGATGATTTTGACGTCAATCGATTTGTACTGAAGACATGGCAATCAAGAAAATTCAATATGGATGGCTACCACCAGACGACATAATGAGAAAAATGTATTTTTTAAATAATTTTCTTATTTTAATTTGATGAATAATAAATAAAATAAATAAAGTGTAGGTAGGTACAGGTACTTACAGCAGCATCGGTTGGTAAATGATCCTCCCATTGTTTACCATTGAAAGTTGAACCAGAATTCCTACGATATTCACTCATCGAATCACCTTTTGCTAGTTCTTGAATCCATTTTACTAAATACTCTTGATTCGAATTCACTTCTAAGAATGGTATTAATGAACATAAAGTTGGTACAAATTGTTGAGCTAATTGTGTTTGAGCTGTTTTACGTAAACGTTCTAATCCAACTGTACCGATTTGTACACCAACAAAGTTATGACGATGTAATGCTTCATTCAAACAATCGATTTCATCAACCAGACGACGAAGAATTGTTTGATAAATCCACTAAAAATAATATTCATCAACATATATTTAGGCTCCTTCCCCGCCAGTCATCATATTTTTTAACCCTCGAACTAGAAAAAAGGGGTTTTATGGTTTATTTTTTAATTTTTTTCTTTGGTTTTGTTTGAAAGGTAATTTAATGGTGAGTGTTATTACTAGAAAAAGGGGGTTTTATGGTTTATTTTGTAATTTTTTTCTTTGGTTTTGTTTGAAAGGTAATTTAATGGTGAGTGTTCTTACTAGAAAAAAGGGGTTTTATGGTTTATTTTTTAATGGTTTCTTTAGTTTTGTTTGAAAGGTAACTTAATGGTGAGTGTTCTTACTAGAAAAAAGGGGTTTTATGGTTTATTTTTTAATTGTTTCTTTGGTTTTGTTTGAAAGGTAATTTAATGGTGAGTGTTATTACTAGAAAAAGGGTGTTTTATGGTTTATTTTGTAATTTTTTTTTTTTGGTTTTTGTTTGAAAGGTAATTTAATGGTGAGTGTTATTACTAGAAAAAGGGGGTTTTATGGTTTATTTTGTAATTTTTTTATTTGGTTTTGTTTGAAAGGTAATTTAATGGTGAGTGTTCTTACTAGAAAAAAGGGGTTTTATGGTTTATTTTTTAATGGTTTCTTTGATTTTGTTTGAAAGGTAACTTAATGGTGAGTGTTCTTACTAGAAAAAAGGGGTTTTATGGTTTATTTTTTAAAATAAATTTTTTAGTTTAAAAGGGGTTTGATGTTTTGCTACGCCTACTTAATATGTGTGTTTCAAAATGGCAGGTTTGATAACGCATAGTCTGTCAATGTTTTGCTATTACAAATAATCAGCTGTCATACTACATATAACCTATGAATTAGAGTTTCGAACGTGAATGAATTTCATCTAGGTAATTGATTTATATTAATTAGACAAATATGATAATTAATTAAAATCTATTCAATTATTTATTAACATTAGTATTTAATTATTGTGGTTGTATTTTATTTTACAGTAATTTATAATATAAGCATAGCTTTTCTATTATGTGCATAGATGGCGCGCAGTGTATCATTTTATTTTGACATTTTACGAAAAGTGAAATTTGTTCAAGAAAAATGGATAGATTTTTGAATTATTTTATTAATTTATATAGATAATTTAAATAAAAATGAATACATAAATTTAATTTATCGGTTCTAAATATATTTATATAGCTTGTGTGAAATGTATCCTAATTTATTTTTAAAAAAAAGTTTACATGATAAATGTGACGAAAAGGTAAGTGAAAAAATATTTATATTATTTTTTATTATAATTATTGATTATAATAATTAATTATTTATATTTTATAAGTAGACATTTTTATAAAGTAATTTTTTTTATTCAAATAGCTACACATTTTAGCTCAGACCATATTTGTATTTTATTTTTCAGTCGGTAATTTAAAATTTAAGCATAGGTTTCTTATTATGTAGATAGATGGCGCGCAGTGTATCATTTTATTTTGTTATGTTAGAAATGTCAAATTTGTTTCATGTTCTCAAATGTGATTCTACTTTTTGCATTTTATTAAATTACATAGATAAATTTAATAAAAATTAATAAATAAATTCAATGTGTCGATATTAAATATATGTATGTGTAATGTGTATTTATAAATATAGTTTTTTTTTTTTTCGTGATAATTATTTAAGTAGTGTTTAAGATGACAAAATTTTAAAGTAAACAAATATGAATACAAAATAAATGTCATAACCATAGTAATTGATTTTTTATTTTTTCTCTTAAAATTGGAAAGTGCGTAATATATTTTCTCAAATTTAAATATTTAGTTTAATTAATTAAATTTCCTTACAAGTTTTTTTTAGTTTTTAAATACTTAAGAATAAATTTTAGTTAAGTTACGTTTTAAAAATTAGTTTAGTTAAGTTTAGCTTATTAAGTTAGTTTAGCTTAGTTTTTTAATTAGTTTAGCAATAGGTCTTTATTTATTATGGTGCTGTGTGATGTTGTTATTTGATAGTTAGGTACGTAATTTTGCAGTAACAATATATTGTTATTTTGGAAGTAAGAACAAAATTTCTTCAAGTTATTTCAAGCATTATTTATAAAAAGTATTACGGCAAAAAGTGTTTGTTTTGACCACAGCATAATTTTTTTATTCAAATGGCTACACAATTTAGCTCAGAGTCAACCAAATTTTTGTTACAATTCAAATTGGAGGCACGAAATAAAATTACTAAATTTTATGTAATGCATTAAAAATTTTGATATTTGCGTCGGGGGCACAATTTAATTGATAATGACGAAGATGATGGTATAATATAACAACCTTCATGATGTGGCAGTGTCAGTTCAAAATCGTTGATTATGGGAGAGATGTAGGATAGTTAATATTTAAAATATTTAGATTTAGAAATATCCAAAAATAGAGACAAGCTGACGTTAATAAACATTTACCGGAAGCTGACAAATGTTAATGGGTTCATTTCTTTCTTGCATCTGGTTGATGTGGTAACGGAACCAATTGTGTATCCAAGTAAGTAGCCATCAAATGCATTACAATCTAATCAATAATAAAAATAATTAACATTTTTATATTACAGTACAGGCTGTTTCCTCCACCATCATTTTATTGATAAAAACAATCCAGTAAATGTGTTTGTAAGTAAATCTATATATGTATGTGTATCGATTTGGATGATTTTGACGTCAATCGATTTGTACTGAAGACATGGCAATCAAGAAAATTCAATATGGATGGCTACCACCAGACGACATAATGAGAAAAATGTATTTTTTAAATAATTTTCTTATTTTAATTTGATGAATAATAAATAAAATAAATAAAGTGTAGGTAGGTACAGGTACTTACAGCAGCATCGGTTGGTAAATGATCCTCCCATTGTTTCCCATTGAAAGTTGAACCAGAATTCCTACGATATTCACTCATCGAATCACCTTTTGCTAGTTCTCGAATCCATTTTACTAAATACTCTTGATTCGAATTCACTTCTAAGAATGGTATTAATGAACATAAAGTTGGTACAAATTGTTGAGCTAATTGTGTTTGAGCTGTTTTACGTAAACGTTCTAATCCAACTGTACCGATTTGTACACCAACAAAGTTATGACGATGTAATGCTTCATTCAAACAATCGATTTCATCAACCAGACGACGAAGAATTGTTTGATAAATCCACTAAAAATAATATTCATCAACATATATTTAGGCTCCTTCCCCGCCAGTCATCATATTTTTTAACCCTCGAACTAGAAAAAAGGGGTTTTATGGTTTATTTTTTAATTTTTTTCTTTGGTTTTGTTTGAAAGGTAATTTAATGGTGAGTGTTATTACTAGAAAAAGGGGGTTTTATGGTTTATTTTGTAATTTTTTTCTTTGGTTTTGTTTGAAAGGTAATTTAATGGTGAGTGTTCTTACTAGAAAAAAGGGGTTTTATGGTTTATTTTTTAATTGTTTCTTTGGTTTTGTTTGAAAGGTAATTTAATGGTGAGTGTTATTACTAGAAAAAGGGGGTTTTATGGTTTATTTTGTAATTTTTTTTTTTTGGTTTTTGTTTGAAAGGTAATTTAATGGTGAGTGTTATTACTAGAAAAAGGGGGTTTTATGGTTTATTTTGTAATTTTTTTCTTTGGTTTTGTTTGAAAGGTAATTTAATGGTGAGTGTTCTTACTAGAAAAAAGGGGTTTTATGGTTTATTTTTTAATTGTTTCTTTGGTTTTGTTTGAAAGGTAATTTAATGGTGAGTGTTCTTACTAGAAAAAAGGGGTTTTATGGTTTATTTTTTAAAATAAATTTTTTAGTTTAAAAGGGGTTTGATGTTTTGCTACGCCTACTTAATATGTGTGTTTCAAAGTGGCAGGTTTGATAACGCATTGTCTGTCAATGTTTTGCTATTACAAATAATCAGCTGTCATACTACATATAACCTTTGAATTAGAATTTCGAACGTGAATGAATTTCATCTAGGTAATTGATTTATATTAATTAGACAAATATGATAATTAATTAAAATCTATTCAATTATTTATTAACATTAGTATTCAATTATTGTGGTTGTATTTTATTTTACAGTAATTTATAATATAAGCATAGCTTTTCTATTATGTGCATAGATGGCGCGCAGTGTATCATTTTATTTTGACATTTTACGAAAAGTGAAATTTGTTCAAGAAAAATGGATAGATTTTTGAATTATTTTATTAATTTATATAGATAATTTAAATAAAAATGAATACATAAATTTAATTTATCGGTTCTAAATATATTTATATAGCTTGTGTGAAATGTATCCTAATTTATTTTAAAAAAAAAGTTTACATGATAAATGTGACGAAAAGGTAAGTGAAAAAATATTTATATTATTTTTTATTATAATTATTGATTATAATAATTAATTATTTATATTTTATAAGTAGACATTTTTATAAAGTAATTTTTTTTATTCAAATAGCTACACATTTTAGCTCAGACCATATTTGTATTTTATTTTTCAGTCGGTAATTTAAAATTTAAGCATAGGTTTCTTATTATGTAGATAGATGGCGCGCAGTGTATCATTTTATTTTGTTATGTTAGAAATGTCAAATTTGTTTCATGTTCTCAAATGTGATTCTACTTTTTGCATTTTATTAAATTACATAGATAAATTTAATAAAAATTAATAAATAAATTCAATGTGTCGATATTAAATATATGTATGTGTAATGTGTATTTATAAATATAGTTTTTTTTTTTTTTTCGTGATAATTATTTAAGTAGTGTTTAAGATGACAAAATTTTAAAGTAAACAAATATGAATACAAAATAAATGTCATAACCATAGTAATTGATTTTTTATTTTTTCTCTTAAAATTGGAAAGTGCGTAATATATTTTCTCAAATTTAAATATTTAGTTTAATTAATTAAATTTCCTTACAAGTTTTTTTTAGTTTTTAAATACTTAAGAATAAATTTTAGTTAAGTTACGTTTTAAAAATTAGTTTAGTTAAGTTTAGCTTATTAAGTTAGTTTAGCTTAGTTTTTTAATTAGTTTAGCAATAGGTCTTTATTTATTATGGTGCTGTGTGATGTTGTTATTTGATAGTTAGGTACGTAATTTTGCAGTAACAATATATTGTTATTTTGGAAATAAGAACAAAATTTCTTCAAGTTATTTCAAGCATTATTTATAAAAAGTATTACGGCAAAAAGTGTTTGTTTTGACCACAGCATAATTTTTTTATTCAAATGGCTACACAATTTAGCTCAGAGTCAACCAAATTTTTGTTACAATTCAAATTGGAGGCACGAAATAAAATTACTAAATTTTATGTAATGCATTAAAAATTTTGATATTTGCGTCGGGGGCACAATTTAATTGATAATGACGAAGATGATGGTATAATATAACAACCTTCATGATGTGGCAGTGTCAGTTCAAAATCGTTGATTATGGGAGAGATGTAGGATAGTTAATATTTAAAATATTTAGATTTAGAAATATCCAAAAATAGAGACAAGCTGACGTTAATAAACATTTACCGGAAGCTGACAAATGTTAATGGGTTCATTTCTTTCTTGCATCTGGTTGATGTGGTAACGGAACCAATTGTGTATCCAAGTAAGTAGCCATCAAATGCATTACAATCTAATCAATAATAAAAATAATTAACATTTTTATATTACAGTACAGGCTGTTTCCTCCACCATCATTTTATTGATAAAAACAATCCAGTAAATGTGTTTGTAAGTAAATCTATATATGTATGTGTATCGATTTGGATGATTTTGACGTCAATCGATTTGTACTGAAGACATGGCAATCAAGAAAATTCAATATGGATGGCTACCACCAGACGACATAATGAGAAAAATGTATTTTTTAAATAATTTTCTTATTTTAATTTGATGAATAATAAATAAAATAAATAAAGTGTAGGTAGGTACAGGTACTTACAGCAGCATCGGTTGGTAAATGATCCTCCCATTGTTTACCATTGAAAGTTGAACCAGAATTCCTACGATATTCACTCATCGAATCACCTTTTGCTAGTTCTTGAATCCATTTTACTAAATACTCTTGATTCGAATTCACTTCTAAGAAT
The DNA here is from genome assembly GCF_905475395.1 of Chrysoperla carnea. Taxonomy (NCBI): domain Eukaryota; kingdom Metazoa; phylum Arthropoda; class Insecta; order Neuroptera; family Chrysopidae; genus Chrysoperla; species Chrysoperla carnea. The sequence goes on from NC_058339.1 coordinate 94,053,216, forward strand.
GGTATTAATGAACATAAAGTTGGTACAAATTGTTGAGCTAATTGTGTTTGAGCTGTTTTACGTAAACGTTCTAATCCAACTGTACCGATTTGTACACCAACAAAGTTATGACGATGTAATGCTTCATTCAAACAATCGATTTCATCAACCAGACGACGAAGAATTGTTTGATAAATCCACTAAAAATAATATTCATCAACATATATTTAGGCTCCTTCCCCGCCAGTCATCATATTTTTTAACCCTCGAACTAGAAAAAAGGGGTTTTATGGTTTATTTTTTAATTTTTTTCTTTGGTTTTGTTTGAAAGGTAATTTAATGGTGAGTGTTATTACTAGAAAAAGGGGGTTTTATGGTTTATTTTGTAATTTTTTTCTTTGGTTTTGTTTGAAAGGTAATTTAATGGTGAGTGTTCTTACTAGAAAAAAGGGGTTTTATGGTTTATTTTTTAATGGTTTCTTTAGTTTTGTTTGAAAGGTAACTTAATGGTGAGTGTTCTTACTAGAAAAAAGGGGTTTTATGGTTTATTTTTTAATTGTTTCTTTGGTTTTGTTTGAAAGGTAATTTAATGGTGAGTGTTATTACTAGAAAAAGGGGGTTTTATGGTTTATTTTGTAATTTTTTTTTTTTGGTTTTTGTTTGAAAGGTAATTTAATGGTGAGTGTTATTACTAGAAAAAGGGGGTTTTATGGTTTATTTTGTAATTTTTTTCTTTGGTTTTGTTTGAAAGGTAATTTAATGGTGAGTGTTCTTACTAGAAAAAAGGGGTTTTATGGTTTATTTTTTAATGGTTTCTTTGGTTTTGTTTGAAAGGTAACTTAATGGTGAGTGTTCTTACTAGAAAAAAGGGGTTTTATGGTTTATTTTTTAAAATAAATTTTTTAGTTTAAAAGGGGTTTGATGTTTTGCTACGCCTACTTAATATGTGTGTTTCAAAATGGCAGGTTTGATAACGCATAGTCTGTCAATGTTTTGCTATTACAAATAATCAGCTGTCATACTACATATAACCTATGAATTAGAGTTTCGAACGTGAATGAATTTCATCTAGGTAATTGATTTATATTAATTAGACAAATATGATAATTAATTAAAATCTATTCAATTATTTATTAACATTAGTATTCAATTATTGTGGTTGTATTTTATTTTACAGTAATTTATAATATAAGCATAGCTTTTCTATTATGTGCATAGATGGCGCGCAGTGTATCATTTTATTTTGACATTTTACGAAAAGTGAAATTTGTTCAAGAAAAATGGATAGATTTTTGAATTATTTTATTAATTTATATAGATAATTTAAATAAAAATGAATACATAAATTTAATTTATCGGTTCTAAATATATTTATATAGCTTGTGTGAAATGTATCCTAATTTATTTTAAAAAAAAAGTTTACATGATAAATGTGACGAAAAGGTAAGTGAAAAAATATTTATATTATTTTTTATTATAATTATTGATTATAATAATTAATTATTTATATTTTATAAGTAGACATTTTTATAAAGTAATTTTTTTTATTCAAATAGCTACACATTTTAGCTCAGACCATATTTGTATTTTATTTTTCAGTCGGTAATTTAAAATTTAAGCATAGGTTTCTTATTATGTAGATAGATGGCGCGCAGTGTATCATTTTATTTTGTTATGTTAGAAATGTCAAATTTGTTTCATGTTCTCAAATGTGATTCTACTTTTTGCATTTTATTAAATTACATAGATAAATTTAATAAAAATTAATAAATAAATTCAATGTGTCGATATTAAATATATGTATGTGTAATGTGTATTTATAAATATAGTTTTTTTTTTTTTTTCGTGATAATTATTTAAGTAGTGTTTAAGATGACAAAATTTTAAAGTAAACAAATATGAATACAAAATAAATGTCATAACCATAGTAATTGATTTTTTATTTTTTCTCTTAAAATTGGAAAGTGCGTAATATATTTTCTCAAATTTAAATATTTAGTTTAATTAATTAAATTTCCTTACAAGTTTTTTTTAGTTTTTAAATACTTAAGAATAAATTTTAGTTAAGTTACGTTTTAAAAATTAGTTTAGTTAAGTTTAGCTTATTAAGTTAGTTTAGCTTAGTTTTTTAATTAGTTTAGCAATAGGTCTTTATTTATTATGGTGCTGTGTGATGTTGTTATTTGATAGTTAGGTACGTAATTTTGCAGTAACAATATATTGTTATTTTGGAAGTAAGAACAAAATTTCTTCAAGTTATTTCAAGCATTATTTATAAAAAGTATTACGGCAAAAAGTGTTTGTTTTGACCACAGCATAATTTTTTTATTCAAATGGCTACACAATTTAGCTCAGAGTCAACCAAATTTTTGTTACAATTCAAATTGGAGGCACGAAATAAAATTACTAAATTTTATGTAATGCATTAAAAATTTTGATATTTGCGTCGGGGGCACAATTTAATTGATAATGACGAAGATGATGGTATAATATAACAACCTTCATGATGTGGCAGTGTCAGTTCAAAATCGTTGATTATGGGAGAGATGTAGGATAGTTAATATTTAAAATATTTAGATTTAGAAATATCCAAAAATAGAGACAAGCTGACGTTAATAAACATTTACCGGAAGCTGACAAATGTTAATGGGTTCATTTCTTTCTTGCATCTGGTTGATGTGGTAACGGAACCAATTGTGTATCCAAGTAAGTAGCCATCAAATGCATTACAATCTAATCAATAATAAAAATAATTAACATTTTTATATTACAGTACAGGCTGTTTCCTCCACCATCATTTTATTGATAAAAACAATCCAGTAAATGTGTTTGTAAGTAAATCTATATATGTATGTGTATCGATTTGGATGATTTTGACGTCAATCGATTTGTACTGAAGACATGGCAATCAAGAAAATTCAATATGGATGGCTACCACCAGACGACATAATGAGAAAAATGTATTTTTTAAATAATTTTCTTATTTTAATTTGATGAATAATAAATAAAATAAATAAAGTGTAGGTAGGTACAGGTACTTACAGCAGCATCGGTTGGTAAATGATCCTCCCATTGTTTACCATTGAAAGTTGAACCAGAATTCCTACGATATTCACTCATCGAATCACCTTTTGCTAGTTCTTGAATCCATTTTACTAAATACTCTTGATTCGAATTCACTTCTAAGAATGGTATTAATGAACATAAAGTTGGTACAAATTGTTGAGCTAATTGTGTTTGAGCTGTTTTACGTAAACGTTCTAATCCAACTGTACCGATTTGTACACCAACAAAGTTATGACGATGTAATGCTTCATTCAAACAATCGATTTCATCAACCAGACGACGAAGAATTGTTTGATAAATCCACTAAAAATAATATTCATCAACATATATTTAGGCTCCTTCCCCGCCAGTCATCATATTTTTTAACCCTCGAACTAGAAAAAAGGGGTTTTATGGTTTATTTTTTAATTTTTTTCTTTGGTTTTGTTTGAAAGGTAATTTAATGGTGAGTGTTATTACTAGAAAAAGGGGGTTTTATGGTTTATTTTGTAATTTTTTTCTTTGGTTTTGTTTGAAAGGTAATTTAATGGTGAGTGTTCTTACTAGAAAAAAGGGGTTTTATGGTTTATTTTTTAATGGTTTCTTTAGTTTTGTTTGAAAGGTAACTTAATGGTGAGTGTTCTTACTAGAAAAAAGGGGTTTTATGGTTTATTTTTTAATTGTTTCTTTGGTTTTGTTTGAAAGGTAATTTAATGGTGAGTGTTATTACTAGAAAAAGGGGGTTTTATGGTTTATTTTGTAATTTTTTTTTTTTGGTTTTTGTTTGAAAGGTAATTTAATGGTGAGTGTTATTACTAGAAAAAGGGGGTTTTATGGTTTATTTTGTAATTTTTTTCTTTGGTTTTGTTTGAAAGGTAATTTAATGGTGAGTGTTCTTACTAGAAAAAAGGGGTTTTATGGTTTATTTTTTAATGGTTTCTTTGGTTTTGTTTGAAAGGTAACTTAATGGTGAGTGTTCTTACTAGAAAAAAGGGGTTTTATGGTTTATTTTTTAAAATAAATTTTTTAGTTTAAAAGGGGTTTGATGTTTTGCTACGCCTACTTAATATGTGTGTTTCAAAATGGCAGGTTTGATAACGCATAGTCTGTCAATGTTTTGCTATTACAAATAATCAGCTGTCATACTACATATAACCTATGAATTAGAGTTTCGAACGTGAATGAATTTCATCTAGGTAATTGATTTATATTAATTAGACAAATATGATAATTAATTAAAATCTATTCAATTATTTATTAACATTAGTATTCAATTATTGTGGTTGTATTTTATTTTACAGTAATTTATAATATAAGCATAGCTTTTCTATTATGTGCATAGATGGCGCGCAGTGTATCATTTTATTTTGACATTTTACGAAAAGTGAAATTTGTTCAAGAAAAATGGATAGATTTTTGAATTATTTTATTAATTTATATAGATAATTTAAATAAAAATGAATACATAAATTTAATTTATCGGTTCTAAATATATTTATATAGCTTGTGTGAAATGTATCCTAATTTATTTTAAAAAAAAAGTTTACATGATAAATGTGACGAAAAGGTAAGTGAAAAAATATTTATATTATTTTTTATTATAATTATTGATTATAATAATTAATTATTTATATTTTATAAGTAGACATTTTTATAAAGTAATTTTTTTTATTCAAATAGCTACACATTTTAGCTCAGACCATATTTGTATTTTATTTTTCAGTCGGTAATTTAAAATTTAAGCATAGGTTTCTTATTATGTAGATAGATGGCGCGCAGTGTATCATTTTATTTTGTTATGTTAGAAATGTCAAATTTGTTTCATGTTCTCAAATGTGATTCTACTTTTTGCATTTTATTAAATTACATAGATAAATTTAATAAAAATTAATAAATAAATTCAATGTGTCGATATTAAATATATGTATGTGTAATGTGTATTTATAAATATAGTTTTTTTTTTTTTTTGTGTTAATTATTTAAGTAGTGTTTAAGATGACAAAATTTTAAAGTAAACAAATATGAATACAAAATAAATGTCATAACCATAGTAATTGATTTTTTATTTTTTCTCTTAAAATTGGAAAGTGCGTAATATATTTTCTCAAATTTAAATATTTAGTTTAATTAATTAAATTTCCTTACAAGTTTTTTTTAGTTTTTAAATACTTAAGAATAAATTTTAGTTAAGTTACGTTTTAAAAATTAGTTTAGTTAAGTTTAGCTTATTAAGTTAGTTTAGCTTAGTTTTTTAATTAGTTTAGCAATAGGTCTTTATTTATTATGGTGCTGTGTGATGTTGTTATTTGATAGTTAGGTACGTAATTTTGCAGTAACAATATATTGTTATTTTGGAAATAAGAACAAAATTTCTTCAAGTTATTTCAAGCATTATTTATAAAAAGTATTACGGCAAAAAGTGTTTGTTTTGACCACAGCATAATTTTTTTATTCAAATGGCTACACAATTTAGCTCAGAGTCAACCAAATTTTTGTTACAATTCAAATTGGAGGCACGAAATAAAATTACTAAATTTTATGTAATGCATTAAAAATTTTGATATTTGCGTCGGGGGCACAATTTAATTGATAATGACGAAGATGATGGTATAATATAACAACCTTCATGATGTGGCAGTGTCAGTTCAAAATCGTTGATTATGGGAGAGATGTAGGATAGTTAATATTTAAAATATTTAGATTTAGAAATATCCAAAAATAGAGACAAGCTGACGTTAATAAACATTTACCGGAAGCTGACAAATGTTAATGGGTTCATTTCTTTCTTGCATCTGGTTGATGTGGTAACGGAACCAATTGTGTATCCAAGTAAGTAGCCATCAAATGCATTACAATCTAATCAATAATAAAAATAATTAACATTTTTATATTACAGTACAGGCTGTTTCCTCCACCATCATTTTATTGATAAAAACAATCCAGTAAATGTGTTTGTAAGTAAATCTATATATGTATGTGTATCGATTTGGATGATTTTGACGTCAATCGATTTGTACTGAAGACATGGCAATCAAGAAAATTCAATATGGATGGCTACCACCAGACGACATAATGAGAAAAATGTATTTTTTAAATAATTTTCTTATTTTAATTTGATGAATAATAAATAAAATAAATAAAGTGTAGGTAGGTACAGGTACTTACAGCAGCATCGGTTGGTAAATGATCCTCCCATTGTTTACCATTGAAAGTTGAACCAGAATTCCTACGATATTCACTCATCGAATCACCTTTTGCTAGTTCTTGAATCCATTTTACTAAATACTCTTGATTCGAATTCACTTCTAAGAATGGTATTAATGAACATAAAGTTGGTACAAATTGTTGAGCTAATTGTGTTTGAGCTGTTTTACGTAAACGTTCTAATCCAACTGTACCGATTTGTACACCAACAAAGTTATGACGATGTAATGCTTCATTCAAACAATCGATTTCATCAACCAGACGACGAAGAATTGTTTGATAAATCCACTAAAAATAATATTCATCAACATATATTTAGGCTCCTTCCCCGCCAGTCATCATATTTTTTAACCCTCGAACTAGAAAAAAGGGGTTTTATGGTTTATTTTTTAATTTTTTTCTTTGGTTTTGTTTGAAAGGTAATTTAATGGTGAGTGTTATTACTAGAAAAAGGGGGTTTTATGGTTTATTTTGTAATTTTTTTCTTTGGTTTTGTTTGAAAGGTAATTTAATGGTGAGTGTTCTTACTAGAAAAAAGGGGTTTTATGGTTTATTTTTTAATTGTTTCTTTGGTTTTGTTTGAAAGGTAATTTAATGGTGAGTGTTATTACTAGAAAAAGGGGGTTTTATGGTTTATTTTGTAATTTTTTTTTTTTGGTTTTTGTTTGAAAGGTAATTTAATGGTGAGTGTTATTACTAGAAAAAGGGGGTTTTATGGTTTATTTTGTAATTTTTTTCTTTGGTTTTGTTTGAAAGGTAATTTAATGGTGAGTGTTCTTACTAGAAAAAAGGGGTTTTATGGTTTATTTTTTAATGGTTTCTTTGGTTTTGTTTGAAAGGTAACTTAATGGTGAGTGTTCTTACTAGAAAAAAGGGGTTTTATGGTTTATTTTTTAAAATAAATTTTTTAGTTTAAAAGGGGTTTGATGTTTTGCTACGCCTACTTAATATGTGTGTTTCAAAATGGCAGGTTTGATAACGCATAGTCTGTCAATGTTTTGCTATTACAAATAATCAGCTGTCATACTACATATTGTTAGGCCCTGACAGCGTTATCCTTAAAAACGTGGTTCTATCACACTAAATCATTCATATTATTATTAAGTAATAATATTTTAAATAACCTAATTTGAAATATTTATTCATTAAGCTAGTCAGCTAATTTATATTATTAAGTTATGTATGTTAACAATCACAATAATTGAATTGAGGCATGGTTTTAATTATATTTTCTTGTCAGCAAAAATTAACATTTAATATTTTCATTTTTACGTCAGAATATTTAATATACTGACCTAGAAATTTTGTATTTAAAGACATTGGAAATTAATTAGAATCATGCAGTGATTATACAACTTGAAAGAACATCGTAATAATACAGTGATTATACAACTTGAACATCAATTCGATTATACTGTGATTATTATAAACTAAGTTTTAAAAACTATTAACTTCAAACATCAAGTCAAACAATAAAGTGATATTATCAAACAATAAAAAAGTCGTATTCATTAATAAGGATTCATAAGGTCTCTCCTTACTAAATAAAAGACCTTTGGTGGCAGCATCTTCCCCTGGACCAACCAGGTACACGAGAAAAAGGGGGTTTTATGGTTTATTTTGTAATTTTTTTTTTTTGGTTTTTGTTTGAAAGGTAATTTAATGGTGAGTGTTATTACTAGAAAAAGGGGGTTTTATGGTTTATTTTGTAATTTTTTTTTTTTGGTTTTTGTTTGAAAGGTAATTTAATGGTGAGTGTTATTACTAGAAAAAGGGGGTTTTATGGTTTATTTTGTAATTTTTTTCTTTGGTTTTGTTTGAAAGGTAATTTAATGGTGAGTGTTCTTACTAGAAAAAAGGGGTTTTATGGTTTATTTTTTAATGGTTTCTTTGGTTTTGTTTGAAAGGTAACTTAATGGTGAGTGTTCTTACTAGAAAAAAGGGGTTTTATGGTTTATTTTTTAAAATAAATTTTTTAGTTTAAAAGGGGTTTGATGTTTTGCTACGCCTACTTAATATGTGTGTTTCAAAATGGCAGGTTTGATAACGCATAGTCTGTCAATGTTTTGCTATTACAAATAATCAGCTGTCATACTACATATAACCTATGAATTAGAGTTTCGAACGTGAATGAATTTCATCTAGGTAATTGATTTATATTAATTAGACAAATATGATAATTAATTAAAATCTATTCAATTATTTATTAACATTAGTATTCAATTATTGTGGTTGTATTTTATTTTACAGTAATTTATAATATAAGCATAGCTTTTCTATTATGTGCATAGATGGCGCGCAGTGTATCATTTTATTTTGACATTTTACGAAAAGTGAAATTTGTTCAAGAAAAATGGATAGATTTTTGAATTATTTTATTAATTTATATAGATAATTTAAATAAAAATGAATACATAAATTTAATTTATCGGTTCTAAATATATTTATATAGCTTGTGTGAAATGTATCCTAATTTATTTTAAAAAAAAAGTTTACATGATAAATGTGACGAAAAGGTAAGTGAAAAAATATTTATATTATTTTTTATTATAATTATTGATTATAATAATTAATTATTTATATTTTATAAGTAGACATTTTTATAAAGTAATTTTTTTTATTCAAATAGCTACACATTTTAGCTCAGACCATATTTGTATTTTATTTTTCAGTCGGTAATTTAAAATTTAAGCATAGGTTTCTTATTATGTAGATAGATGGCGCGCAGTGTATCATTTTATTTTGTTATGTTAGAAATGTCAAATTTGTTTCATGTTCTCAAATGTGATTCTACTTTTTGCATTTTATTAAATTACATAGATAAATTTAATAAAAATTAATAAATAAATTCAATGTGTCGATATTAAATATATGTATGTGTAATGTGTATTTATAAATATAGTTTTTTTTTTTTTTCGTGATAATTATTTAAGTAGTGTTTAAGATGACAAAATTTTAAAGTAAACAAATATGAATACAAAATAAATGTCATAACCATAGTAATTGATTTTTTATTTTTTCTCTTAAAATTGGAAAGTGCGTAATATATTTTCTCAAATTTAAATATTTAGTTTAATTAATTAAATTTCCTTACAAGTTTTTTTTTAGTTTTTAAATACTTAAGAATAAATTTTAGTTAAGTTACGTTTTAAAAATTAGTTTAGTTAAGTTTAGCTTATTAAGTTAGTTTAGCTTAGTTTTTTAATTAGTTTAGCAATAGGTCTTTATTTATTATGGTGCTGTGTGATGTTGTTATTTGATAGTTAGGTACGTAATTTTGCAGTAACAATATATTGTTATTTTGGAAATAAGAACAAAATTTCTTCAAGTTATTTCAAGCATTATTTATAAAAAGTATTACGGCAAAAAGTGTTTGTTTTGACCACAGCATAATTTTTTTATTCAAATGGCTACACAATTTAGCTCAGAGTCAACCAAATTTTTGTTACAATTCAAATTGGAGGCACGAAATAAAATTACTAAATTTTATGTAATGCATTAAAAATTTTGATATTTGCGTCGGGGGCACAATTTAATTGATAATGACGAAGATGATGGTATAATATAACAACCTTCATGATGTGGCAGTGTCAGTTCAAAATCGTTGATTATGGGAGAGATGTAGGATAGTTAATATTTAAAATATTTAGATTTAGAAATATCCAAAAATAGAGACAAGCTGACGTTAATAAACATTTACCGGAAGCTGACAAATGTTAATGGGTTCATTTCTTTCTTGCATCTGGTTGATGTGGTAACGGAACCAATTGTGTATCCAAGTAAGTAGCCATCAAATGCATTACAATCTAATCAATAATAAAAATAATTAACATTTTTATATTACAGTACAGGCTGTTTCCTCCACCATCATTTTATTGATAAAAACAATCCAGTAAATGTGTTTGTAAGTAAATCTATATATGTATGTGTATCGATTTGGATGATTTTGACGTCAATCGATTTGTACTGAAGACATGGCAATCAAGAAAATTCAATATGGATGGCTACCACCAGACGACATAATGAGAAAAATGTATTTTTTAAATAATTTTCTTATTTTAATTTGATGAATAATAAATAAAATAAATAAAGTGTAGGTAGGTACAGGTACTTACAGCAGCATCGGTTGGTAAATGATCCTCCCATTGTTTACCATTGAAAGTTGAACCAGAATTCCTACGATATTCACTCATCGAATCACCTTTTGCTAGTTCTTGAATCCATTTTACTAAATACTCTTGATTCGAATTCACTTCTAAGAATGGTATTAATGAACATAAAGTTGGTACAAATTGTTGAGCTAATTGTGTTTGAGCTGTTTTACGTAAACGTTCTAATCCAACTGTACCGATTTGTACACCAACAAAGTTATGACGATGTAATGCTTCATTCAAACAATCGATTTCATCAACCAGACGACGAAGAATTGTTTGATAAATCCACTAAAAATAATATTCATCAACATATATTTAGGCTCCTTCCCCGCCAGTCATCATATTTTTTAACCCTCGAACTAGAAAAAAGGGGTTTTATGGTTTATTTTTTAATTTTTTTCTTTGGTTTTGTTTGAAAGGTAATTTAATGGTGAGTGTTATTACTAGAAAAAGGGGGTTTTATGGTTTATTTTGTAATTTTTTTCTTTGGTTTTGTTTGAAAGGTAATTTAATGGTGAGTGTTCTTACTAGAAAAAAGGGGTTTTATGGTTTATTTTTTAATTGTTTCTTTGGTTTTGTTTGAAAGGTAATTTAATGGTGAGTGTTATTACTAGAAAAAGGGGGTTTTATGGTTTATTTTGTAATTTTTTTTTTTTGGTTTTTGTTTGAAAGGTAATTTAATGGTGAGTGTTATTACTAGAAAAAGGGGGTTTTATGGTTTATTTTGTAATTTTTTTCTTTGGTTTTGTTTGAAAGGTAATTTAATGGTGAGTGTTCTTACTAGAAAAAAGGGGTTTTATGGTTTATTTTTTAATTGTTTCTTTGGTTTTGTTTGAAAGGTAATTTAATGGTGAGTGTTCTTACTAGAAAAAAGGGGTTTTATGGTTTATTTTTTAAAATAAATTTTTTAGTTTAAAAGGGGTTTGATGTTTTGCTACGCCTACTTAATATGTGTGTTTCAAAGTGGCAGGTTTGATAACGCATTGTCTGTCAATGTTTTGCTATTACAAATAATCAGCTGTCATACTACATATAACCTATGAATTAGAATTTCGAACGTGAATGAATTTCATCTAGGTAATTGATTTATATTAATTAGACAAATATGATAATTAATTAAAATCTATTCAATTATTTATTAACATTAGTATTCAATTATTGTGGTTGTATTTTATTTTACAGTAATTTATAATATAAGCATAGCTTTTCTATTATGTGCATAGATGGCGCGCAGTGTATCATTTTATTTTGACATTTTACGAAAAGTGAAATTTGTTCAAGAAAAATGGATAGATTTTTGAATTATTTTATTAATTTATATAGATAATTTAAATAAAAATGAATACATAAATTTAATTTATCGGTTCTAAATATATTTATATAGCTTGTGTGAAATGTATCCTAATTTATTTTTAAAAAAAAGTTTACATGATAAATGTGACGAAAAGGTAAGTGAAAAAATATTTATATTATTTTTTATTATAATTATTGATTATAATAATTAATTATTTATATTTTATAAGTAGACACTTTTATAAAGTAATTTTTTTTATTCAAATAGCTACACATTTTAGCTCAGACCATATTTGTATTTTATTTTTCAGTCGGTAATTTAAAATTTAAGCATAGGTTTCTTATTATGTAGATAGATGGCGCGCAGTGTATCATTTTATTTTGTTATGTTAGAAATGTCAAATTTGTTTCATGTTCTCAAATGTGATTCTACTTTTTGCATTTTATTAAATTACATAGATAAATTTAATAAAAATTAATAAATAAATTCAATGTGTCGATATTAAATATATGTATGTGTAATGTGTATTTATAAATATAGTTTTTTTTTTTTTTCGTGATAATTATTTAAGTAGTGTTTAAGATGACAAAATTTTAAAGTAAACAAATATGAATACAAAATAAATGTCATAACCATAGTAATTGATTTTTTATTTTTTCTCTTAAAATTGGAAAGTGCGTAATATATTTTCTCAAATTTAAATATTTAGTTTAATTAATTAAATTTCCTTACAAGTTTTTTTTAGTTTTTAAATACTTAAGAATAAATTTTAGTTAAGTTACGTTTTAAAAATTAGTTTAGTTAAGTTTAGCTTATTAAGTTAGTTTAGCTTAGTTTTTTAATTAGTTTAGCAATAGGTCTTTATTTATTATGGTGCTGTGTGATGTTGTTATTTGATAGTTAGGTACGTAATTTTGCAGTAACAATATATTGTTATTTTGGAAATAAGAACAAAATTTCTTCAAGTTATTTCAAGCATTATTTATAAAAAGTATTACGGCAAAAAGTGTTTGTTTTGACCACAGCATAATTTTTTTATTCAAATGGCTACACAATTTAGCTCAGAGTCAACCAAATTTTTGTTACAATTCAAATTGGAGGCACGAAATAAAATTACTAAATTTTATGTAATGCATTAAAAATTTTGATATTTGCGTCGGGGGCACAATTTAATTGATAATGACGAAGATGATGGTATAATATAACAACCTTCATGATGTGGCAGTGTCAGTTCAAAATCGTTGATTATGGGAGAGATGTAGGATAGTTAATATTTAAAATATTTAGATTTAGAAATATCCAAAAATAGAGACAAGCTGACGTTAATAAACATTTACCGGAAGCTGACAAATGTTAATGGGTTCATTTCTTTCTTGCATCTGGTTGATGTGGTAACGGAACCAATTGTGTATCCAAGTAAGTAGCCATCAAATGCATTACAATCTAATCAATAATAAAAATAATTAACATTTTTATATTACAGTACAGGCTGTTTCCTCCACCATCATTTTATTGATAAAAACAATCCAGTAAATGTGTTTGTAAGTAAATCTATATATGTATGTGTATCGATTTGGATGATTTTGACGTCAATCGATTTGTACTGAAGACATGGCAATCAAGAAAATTCAATATGGATGGCTACCACCAGACGACATAATGAGAAAAATGTATTTTTTAAATAATTTTCTTATTTTAATTTGATGAATAATAAATAAAATAAATAAAGTGTAGGTAGGTACAGGTACTTACAGCAGCATCGGTTGGTAAATGATCCTCCCATTGTTTACCATTGAAAGTTGAACCAGAATTCCTACGATATTCACTCATCGAATCACCTTTTGCTAGTTCTTGAATCCATTTTACTAAATACTCTTGATTCGAATTCACTTCTAAGAATGGTATTAATGAACATAAAGTTGGTACAAATTGTTGAGCTAATTGTGTTTGAGCTGTTTTACGTAAACGTTCTAATCCAACTGTACCGATTTGTACACCAACAAAGTTATGACGATGTAATGCTTCATTCAAACAATCGATTTCATCAACCAGACGACGAAGAATTGTTTGATAAATCCACTAAAAATAATATTCATCAACATATATTTAGGCTCCTTCCCCGCCAGTCATCATATTTTTTAACCCTCGAACTAGAAAAAAGGGGTTTTATGGTTTATTTTTTAATTTTTTTCTTTGGTTTTGTTTGAAAGGTAATTTAATGGTGAGTGTTATTACTAGAAAAAGGGGGTTTTATGGTTTATTTTGTAATTTTTTTCTTTGGTTTTGTTTGAAAGGTAATTTAATGGTGAGTGTTCTTACTAGAAAAAAGGGGTTTTATGGTTTATTTTTTAATTGTTTCTTTGGTTTTGTTTGAAAGGTAATTTAATGGTGAGTGTTATTACTAGAAAAAGGGGGTTTTATGGTTTATTTTGTAATTTTTTTTTTTTGGTTTTTGTTTGAAAGGTAATTTAATGGTGAGTGTTATTACTAGAAAAAGGGGGTTTTATGGTTTATTTTGTAATTTTTTTTTTTTGGTTTTTGTTTGAAAGGTAATTTAATGGTGAGTGTTATTACTAGAAAAAGGGGGTTTTATGGTTTATTTTGTAATTTTTTTCTTTGGTTTTGTTTGAAAGGTAATTTAATGGTGAGTGTTCTTACTAGAAAAAAGGGGTTTTATGGTTTATTTTTTAATGGTTTCTTTGGTTTTGTTTGAAAGGTAACTTAATGGTGAGTGTTCTTACTAGAAAAAAGGGGTTTTATGGTTTATTTTTTAAAATAAATTTTTTAGTTTAAAAGGGGTTTGATGTTTTGCTACGCCTACTTAATATGTGTGTTTCAAAATGGCAGGTTTGATAACGCATAGTCTGTCAATGTTTTGCTATTACAAATAATCAGCTGTCATACTACATATAACCTATGAATTAGAGTTTCGAACGTGAATGAATTTCATCTAGGTAATTGATTTATATTAATTAGACAAATATGATAATTAATTAAAATCTATTCAATTATTTATTAACATTAGTATTCAATTATTGTGGTTGTATTTTATTTTACAGTAATTTATAATATAAGCATAGCTTTTCTATTATGTGCATAGATGGCGCGCAGTGTATCATTTTATTTTGACATTTTACGAAAAGTGAAATTTGTTCAAGAAAAATGGATAGATTTTTGAATTATTTTATTAATTTATATAGATAATTTAAATAAAAATGAATACATAAATTTAATTTATCGGTTCTAAATATATTTATATAGCTTGTGTGAAATGTATCCTAATTTATTTTAAAAAAAAAGTTTACATGATAAATGTGACGAAAAGGTAAGTGAAAAAATATTTATATTATTTTTTATTATAATTATTGATTATAATAATTAATTATTTATATTTTATAAGTAGACATTTTTATAAAGTAATTTTTTTTATTCAAATAGCTACACATTTTAGCTCAGACCATATTTGTATTTTATTTTTCAGTCGGTAATTTAAAATTTAAGCATAGGTTTCTTATTATGTAGATAGATGGCGCGCAGTGTATCATTTTATTTTGTTATGTTAGAAATGTCAAATTTGTTTCATGTTCTCAAATGTGATTCTACTTTTTGCATTTTATTAAATTACATAGATAAATTTAATAAAAATTAATAAATAAATTCAATGTGTCGATATTAAATATATGTATGTGTAATGTGTATTTATAAATATAGTTTTTTTTTTTTTTCGTGATAATTATTTAAGTAGTGTTTAAGATGACAAAATTTTAAAGTAAACAAATATGAATACAAAATAAATGTCATAACCATAGTAATTGATTTTTTATTTTTTCTCTTAAAATTGGAAAGTGCGTAATATATTTTCTCAAATTTAAATATTTAGTTTAATTAATTAAATTTCCTTACAAGTTTTTTTTAGTTTTTAAATACTTAAGAATAAATTTTAGTTAAGTTACGTTTTAAAAATTAGTTTAGTTAAGTTTAGCTTATTAAGTTAGTTTAGCTTAGTTTTTTAATTAGTTTAGCAATAGGTCTTTATTTATTATGGTGCTGTGTGATGTTGTTATTTGATAGTTAGGTACGTAATTTTGCAGTAACAATATATTGTTATTTTGGAAATAAGAACAAAATTTCTTCAAGTTATTTCAAGCATTATTTATAAAAAGTATTACGGCAAAAAGTGTTTGTTTTGACCACAGCATAATTTTTTTATTCAAATGGCTACACAATTTAGCTCAGAGTCAACCAAATTTTTGTTACAATTCAAATTGGAGGCACGAAATAAAATTACTAAATTTTATGTAATGCATTAAAAATTTTGATATTTGCGTCGGGGGCACAATTTAATTGATAATGACGAAGATGATGGTATAATATAACAACCTTCATGATGTGGCAGTGTCAGTTCAAAATCGTTGATTATGGGAGAGATGTAGGATAGTTAATATTTAAAATATTTAGATTTAGAAATATCCAAAAATAGAGACAAGCTGACGTTAATAAACATTTACCGGAAGCTGACAAATGTTAATGGGTTCATTTCTTTCTTGCATCTGGTTGATGTGGTAACGGAACCAATTGTGTATCCAAGTAAGTAGCCATCAAATGCATTACAATCTAATCAATAATAAAAATAATTAACATTTTTATATTACAGTACAGGCTGTTTCCTCCACCATCATTTTATTGATAAAAACAATCCAGTAAATGTGTTTGTAAGTAAATCTATATATGTATGTGTATCGATTTGGATGATTTTGACGTCAATCGATTTGTACTGAAGACATGGCAATCAAGAAAATTCAATATGGATGGCTACCACCAGACGACATAATGAGAAAAATGTATTTTTTAAATAATTTTCTTATTTTAATTTGATGAATAATAAATAAAATAAATAAAGTGTAGGTAGGTACAGGTACTTACAGCAGCATCGGTTGGTAAATGATCCTCCCATTGTTTACCATTGAAAGTTGAACCAGAATTCCTACGATATTCACTCATCGAATCACCTTTTGCTAGTTCTTGAATCCATTTTACTAAATACTCTTGATTCGAATTCACTTCTAAGAATGGTATTAATGAACATAAAGTTGGTACAAATTGTTGAGCTAATTGTGTTTGAGCTGTTTTACGTAAACGTTCTAATCCAACTGTACCGATTTGTACACCAACAAAGTTATGACGATGTAATGCTTCATTCAAACAATCGATTTCATCAACCAGACGACGAAGAATTGTTTGATAAATCCACTAAAAATAATATTCATCAACATATATTTAGGCTCCTTCCCCGCCAGTCATCATATTTTTTAACCCTCGAACTAGAAAAAAGGGGTTTTATGGTTTATTTTTTAATTTTTTTCTTTGGTTTTGTTTGAAAGGTAATTTAATGGTGAGTGTTATTACTAGAAAAAGGGGGTTTTATGGTTTATTTTGTAATTTTTTTCTTTGGTTTTGTTTGAAAGGTAATTTAATGGTGAGTGTTCTTACTAGAAAAAAGGGGTTTTATGGTTTATTTTTTAATGGTTTCTTTAGTATTGTTTGAAAGGTAACTTAATGGTGAGTGTTCTTACTAGAAAAAAGGGGTTTTATGGTTTATTTTTTAATTGTTTCTTTGGTTTTGTTTGAAAGGTAATTTAATGGTGAGTGTTATTACTAGAAAAAGGGGGTTTTATGGTTTATTTTGTAATTTTTTTTTTTTGGTTTTTGTTTGAAAGGTAATTTAATGGTGAGTGTTATTACTAGAAAAAGGGGGTTTTATGGTTTATTTTGTAATTTTTTTCTTTGGTTTTGTTTGAAAGGTAATTTAATGGTGAGTGTTCTTACTAGAAAAAAGGGGTTTTATGGTTTATTTTTTAATGGTTTCTTTGGTTTTGTTTGAAAGGTAACTTAATGGTGAGTGTTCTTACTAGAAAAAAGGGGTTTTATGGTTTATTTTTTAAAATAAATTTTTTAGTTTAAAAGGGGTTTGATGTTTTGCTACGCCTACTTAATATGTGTGTTTCAAAATGGCAGGTTTGATAACGCATAGTCTGTCAATGTTTTGCTATTACAAATAATCAGCTGTCATACTACATATAACCTATGAATTAGAGTTTCGAACGTGAATGAATTTCATCTAGGTAATTGATTTATATTAATTAGACAAATATGATAATTAATTAAAATCTATTCAATTATTTATTAACATTAGTATTCAATTATTGTGGTTGTATTTTATTTTACAGTAATTTATAATATAAGCATAGCTTTTCTATTATGTGCATAGATGGCGCGCAGTGTATCATTTTATTTTGACATTTTACGAAAAGTGAAATTTGTTCAAGAAAAATGGATAGATTTTTGAATTATTTTATTAATTTATATAGATAATTTAAATAAAAATGAATACATAAATTTAATTTATCGGTTCTAAATATATTTATATAGCTTGTGTGAAATGTATCCTAATTTATTTAAAAAAAAAAGTTTACATGATAAATGTGACGAAAAGGTAAGTGAAAAAATATTTATATTATTTTTTATTATAATTATTGATTATAATAATTAATTATTTATATTTTATAAGTAGACATTTTTATAAAGTAATTTTTTTTATTCAAATAGCTACACATTTTAGCTCAGACCATATTTGTATTTTATTTTTCAGTCGGTAATTTAAAATTTAAGCATAGGTTTCTTATTATGTAGATAGATGGCGCGCAGTGTATCATTTTATTTTGTTATGTTAGAAATGTCAAATTTGTTTCATGTTCTCAAATGTGATTCTACTTTTTGCATTTTATTAAATTACATAGATAAATTTAATAAAAATTAATAAATAAATTCAATGTGTCGATATTAAATATATGTATGTGTAATGTGTATTTATAAATATAGTTTTTTTTTTTTTTTCGTGATAATTATTTAAGTAGTGTTTAAGATGACAAAATTTTAAAGTAAACAAATATGAATACAAAATAAATGTCATAACCATAGTAATTGATTTTTTATTTTTTCTCTTAAAATTGGAAAGTGCGTAATATATTTTCTCAAATTTAAATATTTAGTTTAATTAATTAAATTTCCTTACAAGTTTTTTTTAGTTTTTAAATACTTAAGAATAAATTTTAGTTAAGTTACGTTTTAAAAATTAGTTTAGTTAAGTTTAGCTTATTAAGTTAGTTTAGCTTAGTTTTTTAATTAGTTTAGCAATTCGCTCCGAGCGTGAATTTCGTTTCCATGACAACGATACACTACTTTAATTATAGAATTAATGGATGCATATATAATTGTGTGGATTGCATTGAAAACTTACATTTAAAATTTAATATTCTTGTTTCACAAATTTAAATAAATAATTACGATAATTAACATTTGAAAAATAATATTTGTACAATTTGATTTCTTATTTTCACAATTTTTAATGCATTAAGTTTAATTAATTAGTGTTTTTCAATCATTTTAATTTGACAGTTTCTATATCATTAACATGTAAATAATTGCAAATTAGTCATAACAGCCCACTTTATCTCCAAAATTTTTCACTTAAAGCGCTGGCATCGATTTTATTATCCCCACCATGACTACGCACACAACGAATAGGTCTTTATTTATTATGGTGCTGTGTGATGTTGTTATTTGATAGTTAGGTACGTAATTTTGCAGTAACAATATATTGTTATTTTGGAAGTAAGAACAAAATTTCTTCAAGTTATTTCAAGCATTATTTATAAAAAGTATTACGGCAAAAAGTGTTTGTTTTGACCACAGCATAATTTTTTTATTCAAATGGCTACACAATTTAGCTCAGAGTCAACCAAATTTTTGTTACAATTCAAATTGGAGGCACGAAATAAAATTACTAAATTTTATGTAATGCATTAAAAATTTTGATATTTGCGTCGGGGGCACAATTTAATTGATAATGACGAAGATGATGGTATAATATAACAACCTTCATGATGTGGCAGTGTCAGTTCAAAATCGTTGATTATGGGAGAGATGTAGGATAGTTAATATTTAAAATATTTAGATTTAGAAATATCCAAAAATAGAGACAAGCTGACGTTAATAAACATTTACCGGAAGCTGACAAATGTTAATGGGTTCATTTCTTTCTTGCATCTGGTTGATGTGGTAACGGAACCAATTGTGTATCCAAGTA
Organism: Chrysoperla carnea; assembly: GCF_905475395.1. Classification (NCBI taxonomy): domain Eukaryota; kingdom Metazoa; phylum Arthropoda; class Insecta; order Neuroptera; family Chrysopidae; genus Chrysoperla; species Chrysoperla carnea. The sequence goes on from NC_058339.1 coordinate 94,073,038, forward strand.
AGTAGCCATCAAATGCATTACAATCTAATCAATAATAAAAATAATTAACATTTTTATATTACAGTACAGGCTGTTTCCTCCACCATCATTTTATTGATAAAAACAATCCAGTAAATGTGTTTGTAAGTAAATCTATATATGTATGTGTATCGATTTGGATGATTTTGACGTCAATCGATTTGTACTGAAGACATGGCAATCAAGAAAATTCAATATGGATGGCTACCACCAGACGACATAATGAGAAAAATGTATTTTTTAAATAATTTTCTTATTTTAATTTGATGAATAATAAATAAAATAAATAAAGTGTAGGTAGGTACAGGTACTTACAGCAGCATCGGTTGGTAAATGATCCTCCCATTGTTTACCATTGAAAGTTGAACCAGAATTCCTACGATATTCACTCATCGAATCACCTTTTGCTAGTTCTTGAATCCATTTTACTAAATACTCTTGATTCGAATTCACTTCTAAGAATGGTATTAATGAACATAAAGTTGGTACAAATTGTTGAGCTAATTGTGTTTGAGCTGTTTTACGTAAACGTTCTAATCCAACTGTACCGATTTGTACACCAACAAAGTTATGACGATGTAATGCTTCATTCAAACAATCGATTTCATCAACCAGACGACGAAGAATTGTTTGATAAATCCACTAAAAATAATATTCATCAACATATATTTAGGCTCCTTCCCCGCCAGTCATCATATTTTTTAACCCTCGAACTAGAAAAAAGGGGTTTTATGGTTTATTTTTTAATTTTTTTCTTTGGTTTTGTTTGAAAGGTAATTTAATGGTGAGTGTTATTACTAGAAAAAGGGGGTTTTATGGTTTATTTTGTAATTTTTTTCTTTGGTTTTGTTTGAAAGGTAATTTAATGGTGAGTGTTCTTACTAGAAAAAAGGGGTTTTATGGTTTATTTTTTAATGGTTTCTTTAGTTTTGTTTGAAAGGTAACTTAATGGTGAGTGTTCTTACTAGAAAAAAGGGGTTTTATGGTTTATTTTTTAATTGTTTCTTTGGTTTTGTTTGAAAGGTAATTTAATGGTGAGTGTTATTACTAGAAAAAGGGGGTTTTATGGTTTATTTTGTAATTTTTTTTTTTTGGTTTTTGTTTGAAAGGTAATTTAATGGTGAGTGTTATTACGAGAAAAAGGGGGTTTTATGGTTTATTTTGTAATTTTTTTCTTTGGTTTTGTTTGAAAGGTAATTTAATGGTGAGTGTTCTTACTAGAAAAAAGGGGTTTTATGGTTTATTTTTTAATGGTTTCTTTGGTTTTGTTTGAAAGGTAACTTAATGGTGAGTGTTCTTACTAGAAAAAAGGGGTTTTATGGTTTATTTTTTAAAATAAATTTTTTAGTTTAAAAGGGGTTTGATGTTTTGCTACGCCTACTTAATATGTGTGTTTCAAAATGGCAGGTTTGATAACGCATAGTCTGTCAATGTTTTGCTATTACAAATAATCAGCTGTCATACTACATATAACCTATGAATTAGAGTTTCGAACGTGAATGAATTTCATCTAGGTAATTGATTTATATTAATTAGACAAATATGATAATTAATTAAAATCTATTCAATTATTTATTAACATTAGTATTCAATTATTGTGGTTGTATTTTATTTTACAGTAATTTATAATATAAGCATAGCTTTTCTATTATGTGCATAGATGGCGCGCAGTGTATCATTTTATTTTGACATTTTACGAAAAGTGAAATTTGTTCAAGAAAAATGGATAGATTTTTGAATTATTTTATTAATTTATATAGATAATTTAAATAAAAATGAATACATAAATTTAATTTATCGGTTCTAAATATATTTATATAGCTTGTGTGAAATGTATCCTAATTTATTTAAAAAAAAAAGTTTACATGATAAATGTGACGAAAAGGTAAGTGAAAAAATATTTATATTATTTTTTATTATAATTATTGATTATAATAATTAATTATTTATATTTTATAAGTAGACATTTTTATAAAGTAATTTTTTTTATTCAAATAGCTACACATTTTAGCTCAGACCATATTTGTATTTTATTTTTCAGTCGGTAATTTAAAATTTAAGCATAGGTTTCTTATTATGTAGATAGATGGCGCGCAGTGTATCATTTTATTTTGTTATGTTAGAAATGTCAAATTTGTTTCATGTTCTCAAATGTGATTCTACTTTTTGCATTTTATTAAATTACATAGATAAATTTAATAAAAATTAATAAATAAATTCAATGTGTCGATATTAAATATATGTATGTGTAATGTGTATTTATAAATATAGTTTTTTTTTTTTTCGTGATAATTATTTAAGTAGTGTTTAAGATGACAAAATTTTAAAGTAAACAAATATGAATACAAAATAAATGTCATAACCATAGTAATTGTTTTTTTATTTTTTCTCTTAAAATTGGAAAGTGCGTAATATATTTTCTCAAATTTAAATATTTAGTTTAATTAATTAAATTTCCTTACAAGTTTTTTTTAGTTTTTAAATACTTAAGAATAAATTTTAGTTAAGTTACGTTTTAAAAATTAGTTTAGTTAAGTTTAGCTTATTAAGTTAGTTTAGCTTAGTTTTTTAATTAGTTTAGCAATAGGTCTTTATTTATTATGGTGCTGTGTGATGTTGTTATTTGATAGTTAGGTACGTAATTTTGCAGTAACAATATATTGTTATTTTGGAAGTAAGAACAAAATTTCTTCAAGTTATTTCAAGCATTATTTATAAAAAGTATTACGGCAAAAAGTGTTTGTTTTGACCACAGCATAATTTTTTTATTCAAATGGCTACACAATTTAGCTCAGAGTCAACCAAATTTTTGTTACAATTCAAATTGGAGGCACGAAATAAAATTACTAAATTTTATGTAATGCATTAAAAATTTTGATATTTGCGTCGGGGGCACAATTTAATTGATAATGACGAAGATGATGGTATAATATAACAACCTTCATGATGTGGCAGTGTCAGTTCAAAATCGTTGATTATGGGAGAGATGTAGGATAGTTAATATTTAAAATATTTAGATTTAGAAATATCCAAAAATAGAGACAAGCTGACGTTAATAAACATTTACCGGAAGCTGACAAATGTTAATGGGTTCATTTCTTTCTTGCATCTGGTTGATGTGGTAACGGAACCAATTGTGTATCCAAGTAAGTAGCCATCAAATGCATTACAATCTAATCAATAATAAAAATAATTAACATTTTTATATTACAGTACAGGCTGTTTCCTCCACCATCATTTTATTGATAAAAACAATCCAGTAAATGTGTTTGTAAGTAAATCTATATATGTATGTGTATCGATTTGGATGATTTTGACGTCAATCGATTTGTACTGAAGACATGGCAATCAAGAAAATTCAATATGGATGGCTACCACCAGACGACATAATGAGAAAAATGTATTTTTTAAATAATTTTCTTATTTTAATTTGATGAATAATAAATAAAATAAATAAAGTGTAGGTAGGTACAGGTACTTACAGCAGCATCGGTTGGTAAATGATCCTCCCATTGTTTACCATTGAAAGTTGAACCAGAATTCCTACGATATTCACTCATCGAATCACCTTTTGCTAGTTCTTGAATCCATTTTACTAAATACTCTTGATTCGAATTCACTTCTAAGAATGGTATTAATGAACATAAAGTTGGTACAAATTGTTGAGCTAATTGTGTTTGAGCTGTTTTACGTAAACGTTCTAATCCAACTGTACCGATTTGTACACCAACAAAGTTATGACGATGTAATGCTTCATTCAAACAATCGATTTCATCAACCAGACGACGAAGAATTGTTTGATAAATCCACTAAAAATAATATTCATCAACATATATTTAGGCTCCTTCCCCGCCAGTCATCATATTTTTTAACCCTCGAACTAGAAAAAAGGGGTTTTATGGTTTATTTTTTAATTTTTTTCTTTGGTTTTGTTTGAAAGGTAATTTAATGGTGAGTGTTATTACTAGAAAAAGGGGGTTTTATGGTTTATTTTGTAATTTTTTTCTTTGGTTTTGTTTGAAAGGTAATTTAATGGTGAGTGTTCTTACTAGAAAAAAGGGGTTTTATGGTTTATTTTTTAATGGTTTCTTTGGTTTTGTTTGAAAGGTAATTTAATGGTGAGTGTTATTACTAGAAAAAGGGTGTTTTATGGTTTATTTTGTAATTTTTTTTTTTTGGTTTTTGTTTGAAAGGTAATTTAATGGTGAGTGTTATTACTAGAAAAAGGGGGTTTTATGGTTTATTTTGTAATTTTTTTCTTTGGTTTTGTTTGAAAGGTAATTTAATGGTGAGTGTTCTTACTAGAAAAAAGGGGTTTTATGGTTTATTTTTTAATGGTTTCTTTGGTTTTGTTTGAAAGGTAACTTAATGGTGAGTGTTCTTACTAGAAAAAAGGGGTTTTATGGTTTATTTTTTAAAATAAATTTTTTAGTTTAAAAGGGGTTTGATGTTTTGCTACGCCTACTTAATATGTGTGTTTCAAAATGGCAGGTTTGATAACGCATAGTCTGTCAATGTTTTGCTATTACAAATAATCAGCTGTCATACTACATATAACCTATGAATTAGAGTTTCGAACGTGAATGAATTTCATCTAGGTAATTGATTTATATTAATTAGACAAATATGATAATTAATTAAAATCTATTCAATTATTTATTAACATTAGTATTCAATTATTGTGGTTGTATTTTATTTTACAGTAATTTATAATATAAGCATAGCTTTTCTATTATGTGCATAGATGGCGCGCAGTGTATCATTTTATTTTGACATTTTACGAAAAGTGAAATTTGTTCAAGAAAAATGGATAGATTTTTGAATTATTTTATTAATTTATATAGATAATTTAAATAAAAATGAATACATAAATTTAATTTATCGGTTCTAAATATATTTATATAGCTTGTGTGAAATGTATCCTAATTTATTTTAAAAAAAAAGTTTACATGATAAATGTGACGAAAAGGTAAGTGAAAAAATATTTATATTATTTTTTATTATAATTATTGATTATAATAATTAATTATTTATATTTTATAAGTAGACATTTTTATAAAGTAATTTTTTTTATTCAAATAGCTACACATTTTAGCTCAGACCATATTTGTATTTTATTTTTCAGTCGGTAATTTAAAATTTAAGCATAGGTTTCTTATTATGTAGATAGATGGCGCGCAGTGTATCATTTTATTTTGTTATGTTAGAAATGTCAAATTTGTTTCATGTTCTCAAATGTGATTCTACTTTTTGCATTTTATTAAATTACATAGATAAATTTAATAAAAATTAATAAATAAATTCAATGTGTCGATATTAAATATATGTATGTGTAATGTGTATTTATAAATATAGTTTTTTTTTTTTTTTCGTGATAATTATTTAAGTAGTGTTTAAGATGACAAAATTTTAAAGTAAACAAATATGAATACAAAATAAATGTCATAACCATAGTAATTGATTTTTTATTTTTTCTCTTAAAATTGGAAAGTGCGTAATATATTTTCTCAAATTTAAATATTTAGTTTAATTAATTAAATTTCCTTACAAGTTTTTTTTAGTTTTTAAATACTTAAGAATAAATTTTAGTTAAGTTACGTTTTAAAAATTAGTTTAGTTAAGTTTAGCTTATTAAGTTAGTTTAGCTTAGTTTTTTAATTAGTTTAGCAATAGGTCTTTATTTATTATGGTGCTGTGTGATGTTGTTATTTGATAGTTAGGTACGTAATTTTGCAGTAACAATATATTGTTATTTTGGAAATAAGAACAAAATTTCTTCAAGTTATTTCAAGCATTATTTATAAAAAGTATTACGGCAAAAAGTGTTTGTTTTGACCACAGCATAATTTTTTTATTCAAATGGCTACACAATTTAGCTCAGAGTCAACCAAATTTTTGTTACAATTCAAATTGGAGGCACGAAATAAAATTACTAAATTTTATGTAATGCATTAAAAATTTTGATATTTGCGTCGGGGGCACAATTTAATTGATAATGACGAAGATGATGGTATAATATAACAACCTTCATGATGTGGCAGTGTCAGTTCAAAATCGTTGATTATGGGAGAGATGTAGGATAGTTAATATTTAAAATATTTAGATTTAGAAATATCCAAAAATAGAGACAAGCTGACGTTAATAAACATTTACCGGAAGCTGACAAATGTTAATGGGTTCATTTCTTTCTTGCATCTGGTTGATGTGGTAACGGAACCAATTGTGTATCCAAGTAAGTAGCCATCAAATGCATTACAATCTAATCAATAATAAAAATAATTAACATTTTTATATTACAGTACAGGCTGTTTCCTCCACCATCATTTTATTGATAAAAACAATCCAGTAAATGTGTTTGTAAGTAAATCTATATATGTATGTGTATCGATTTGGATGATTTGGACGTCAATCGATTTGTACTGAAGACATGGCAATCAAGAAAATTCAATATGGATGGCTACCACCAGACGACATAATGAGAAAAATGTATTTTTTAAATAATTTTCTTATTTTAATTTGATGAATAATAAATAAAATAAATAAAGTGTAGGTAGGTACAGGTACTTACAGCAGCATCGGTTGGTAAATGATCCTCCCATTGTTTCCCATTGAAAGTTGAACCAGAATTCCTACGATATTCACTCATCGAATCACCTTTTGCTAGTTCTCGAATCCATTTTACTAAATACTCTTGATTCGAATTCACTTCTAAGAATGGTATTAATGAACATAAAGTTGGTACAAATTGTTGAGCTAATTGTGTTTGAGCTGTTTTACGTAAACGTTCTAATCCAACTGTACCGATTTGTACACCAACAAAGTTATGACGATGTAATGCTTCATTCAAACAATCGATTTCATCAACCAGACGACGAAGAATTGTTTGATAAATCCACTAAAAATAATATTCATCAACATATATTTAGGCTCCTTCCCCGCCAGTCATCATATTTTTTAACCCTCGAACTAGAAAAAAGGGGTTTTATGGTTTATTTTTTAATTTTTTTCTTTGGTTTTGTTTGAAAGGTAATTTAATGGTGAGTGTTCTTACTAGAAAAAAGGGGTTTTATGGTTTATTTTTTAATGGTTTCTTTGGTATTGTTTGAAAGGTAACTTAATGGTGAGTGTTCTTACTAGAAAAAAGGGGTTTTATGGTTTATTTTTTAATTGTTTCTTTGGTTTTGTTTGAAAGGTAATTTAATGGTGAGTGTTATTACTAGAAAAAGGGGGTTTTATGGTTTATTTTGTAATTTTTTTTTTTGGTTTTTGTTTGAAAGGTAATATAAAGGTGAGTGTTATTACTAGAAAAAGGGGGTTTTATGGTTTATTTTGTAATTTTTTTCTTTGGTTTTGTTTGAAAGGTAATTTAATGGTGAGTGTTCTTACTAGAAAAAAGGGGTTTTATGGTTTATTTTTTAAGTTTTTTCTTTGGTTTTGTTTGAAAGGTAATTTAATGGTGAGTGTTCTTACTAGAAAAAAGGGGTTTTATGGTTTATTTTTTAAGTTTTTTCTTTGGTTTTGTTTGAAAGGTAATTTAATGATGAGTGTTCTTACTAGAAAAAAGGGGTTTTATGGTTTATTTTTTAATTGTTTCTTTGGTTTTGTTTGAAAGGTAATTTAATGGTGAGTGTTCTTACTAGAAAAAAGGGGTTTTATGGTTTATTTTTTAATGGTTTCTTTGGTTTTGTTTGAAAGGTAATTTAATGGTGAGTGTTCTTACTAGAAAAAAGGGGTTTTATGGTTTATTTTTTAATGGTTTCTTTGGTTTTGTTTGAAAGGTAATTTAATGATGAGTGTTCTTACTAGAAAAAAGGGGTTTTATGGTTTATTTTTTAATTGTTTCTTTGGTTTTGTTTGAAAGGTAATTTAATGGTGAGTGTTATTACTAGAAAAAGGGGGTTTTATGGTTTATTTTGTAATTTTTTTCTTTGGTTTTGTTTGAAAGGTAATTTAATGGTGAGTGTTCTTACTAGAAAAAAAGGGGTTTTATGGTTTATTTTTTAATGGTTTCTTTGGTTTTGTTTGAAAGGTAACCTATGAATTAGAATTTCGAACGTGAATGAATTTCATCTAGGTAAGTGATTTATATTAATTAGACAAAAATGATAATTAATTTAAATCTATTCAATTATTTATTAACATTAGTATTCAATTATTGTGGTTGTATTTTATTTTACAGTAATTTATAATATAAGCATAGCTTTTCTATTATGTGCATAGATGGCGCGCAGTGTATCATTTTATTTTGACATTTTACGAAAAGTGATAATTTTAGTTTTAATTTTAATAAAAATTAAAATATAAATTTAATTTATCGGTTCTAAATATATTTATTTGTTTATATAAATATATATTTATAAAGCTTGTGTGAAATGTATCCTAATTTATTTAATAAAAAAAAGTTTACATGATAAATATGACGAAAAGGTAAGTGAAAAAATATTTATATTATATTTTATTATAATTATTGATTATATTAATTAATTATTTATATTTTATAATTAGACATTTTTACAAAGTAATTTTTTTTATTCAAATAGCTACACATTTTAGCTCAGACCATATTTGTATTTATTTTTCAGTCGGTAATTTAAAATTTAAGCATAGTTTTCTTATTATGTAGATAGATGGCGCGCAGTGTATCATTTTATTTTGTTATGTTAGAAATGTCAAATTTATTTCATGTTCTTAAATGTGATGCTACTTTTTGCATTTTTTTAAATTACATAGATAAATTTAATAAAAATTAATAAATAAATTCAATGTATCGGTATTAAATATATGTATGTAATTAGATGTCATACATATAACCTATGAATTAGATTTTAGAACGTGAGTGAATTTTATCTGTGTAAATGATTTTGTTAATTAAATAAATATAATAAATAATTTAAATCTTTTCCATTTTTTAATAACATTAGTATTCAATTATTGTGTTTGTATTTTATTTTACAGTAATTTATAATATACGCATAGCTTTTCAATTATGTGCATAGATGACGCGCAGTGTATAATTTTGTTTTGACATTTTACGAAAAGTGAAATTTGTTCAAGAAAATTCGAATTATTTTATTAATTTACATTGGTAATTTTAATAAAAATTAATAGATAAATTAAATTTAGCGGTTCGAAATATATTTATTTGTATATAAACATATATTTATATTGCTTGTGTGAAATATGTCCTAATTTATTTAAAAAAAAGTTAACTTGATAAATATGACGAAAAGGTAAGTGAAAAAATATTTATATTATATTTTATTATAATTATTGATTATATTAACTATTTATATTTTATTATTATACTTTTTTACAGAGTAATTTTTTTATTCAAATAGCCACATATTTTAGCTCAGACCATATTCGTATTTTATTTTTCAGGCGGTAATTTAAAATTTATAATTTAAGCTTAGTTTTCGTATTATGTGGATAGATGGCGCGCGTTATTTTGATATGTTAGAAATGTCAAATTTGTTCGTATTTGTATTCGTAAATGTGATGCTACGTTTTGCATTTTATTAAATTACATAGATAATTTTTATAAAAATTAATAAATTCAATTTATCGATATTAAATATATGTATGTGTAATTTATATATATAAATATAGTTTATTTATATTCATTAATTTAATAATAAGTTTACATAATAAATAGGCATGTCGAAAATTTAAATAAACAAATAGTGTTATATTATAATTATTGATTATATTAATTTATGTATATTTATTTTCACATCATAATTTAGCTACACCTTTTAGCATAGTGTCAACCAAATTTTTGTTAGGTACAAGTGCTTCGGTACGAAATAAAATTTGAAAATTGCATTTAAAGCATTAAAAGTTGTGATACCGAAAGTTTTTTTTTTTATTTAAATTTTTGTATCTCTATGATAATGGCTACCAAAGAAGCTGCAGCGGACCTCGATTTATATTTTTTACATAATAATAATCATTATTTTCCAATTTTTGCATTTTTAATCAACCTACACCAAATTAGATTCCCTCAGTTTTGATAATTATATAATACTTATAGCTACATCGAGGTACAAAGTCAAATTGATTTAAAAGTTAAAAATTTTCAGATGTTCATGTTTAATTTGTGGTTAATAAGTTGTATTAAATGTCAGTTGCGTTACCCTCCGTAAAATGTCAATTTTTTTAATGATAGTCGGCAGATTACAAATTTGTTCGAAAAAGGTTCCACAAGAGAATAAATAGGTAAGAAATGTTAGGTGTTAAATCTGCATTATTATTAATGGAGAGCTAGACAAGCAAGTGTATTTGGAAGTATCAGATGGTGTGAGTATAAGTAAAATGGAAGATAAAAATAGATATTAATGCCTTCAACATTTAGTGGAGACACCGAAAAAAATTTTCGTAAATTATGTACAGAGTTTGTTATAATATTTTAATAAAAAATTTTTTGTGCATGTATTAAAAGTTACAATTATATTAAATAAAAAATAAATAAATCAACAATAAAAAATTAGTATTGAGTAATTTAAAAAAACACTGTTTGCTGGTTGTAAATCAATAAATTTTTAGCTCAAAAAAGGAAAAATTTTAACAACTGTGCGGTTAGACGCACATTCATTTTTTCTGCCTCCCACTTAATGTGTCTCTTCTTTAATTTATTGCCACATCTAAGGCCACCCTCTCGCTCCTGCAATACATTTAAAATTTCAACGTGAGACCATTTGATTTGTTCTGAGCTACTATTTATCAAAATTTTTTTGCTTCCAAATGTATTTCTAATTAATTTCAGCATGTGGCAGGCATCCCAAAAAACGAAAACCTATAAGGAAGATATAAAAATTAGTGAACATTCCGCCAACTGGGGAAAGAAAAAAATTCTTATTGCAGTAATTACGTTTTATATGGTGACGGGGTGTGCAAACCATGGCTGGAAATTTTTTGAGCCATATTTAAAATTGGCTTTTAAGACATTACACATCAGTAAGTTTACGGCAGCGCCATCAAATGTTATGGATCTACAAATTGCGCCAATCTAATCCGTGCTTCATATCGACTTGCAAAACATGAGCAGGGAGCCAGCGTTTTTGGGATTTAGGTGTTTTCAATACACTGCTGCTCCAGGAGCAACAAAATCCATGTTTGAATAATTAGGTCAAAATAATTCACTTCTTGAAACGCCGGTAGAAATTAATTCCATATTTGAATATTCAGGTGAAACTAATTCACTTCTTGAAGTGTCGGTAGAAACTACTTCCATATTATCACTTAATAATTCCATGATTGAATTTGATTCTAAGGCCGTATTAGAAGACTCTCCACCAAAATCTAATTTTCTGTAACAATACAAGAAATTTTAATTATTAATATGATAAATAAATGACAAGTCTACAAACTGGAGGGTTAGCTTTCCAATGGTTAAACATTACTTTCATTCAAATTAGTAACAAATTCGCATAAAATTGTGTATCACCAAAAATACATTAAACAAAGTCAACCTTGGAATAAAAGCTCAGATGACATGAAAATTAATATCATTTAGTGGAAATATTATTTGTATTTACCTTTGAAAATACATTACTATAAAGAAATATTTTATAATACACTTATAAAATGTATGATGTAAGATATAATTCGCTAGTTATCATGAGGTTAGAGAAGTCCAAATCGTAATCAAGAGTTATTTAAAACATACAATCTCAAAAATGGTGGTGCCATCCATGATGAATATAAATGAAGTAACTTTAATTTCGATGGCTAAGCCATCTATAGTAAACATGTTGAACTAAAAAAAAATTTATTTCGATGGTGGCGCCATCTGTGGTGAATTTATTGAACAAAGAAATTAATTTCGATAGTGGCACCATCTGCGGTGAATTTGTTGAACTAAAAATTTATCTAGGTGGTGGTGCCATCTGTAGTGAATTTGTTGAACTAAAATTTATTTAGATGGTGGCGCCATCTGTGGCGAATTTATCGAACTGAAATTTTATGTAGGTGGGGGCGCCATCTGTGGGGAATTCATTGAACTAAAAATTTATTTAGGTGGTGGCGCCATCTGTGGTGAATTTGTTGAACTAAAATTTATTTCGGTGGTGGTGCCATCTGTGGTGAATTCATTGAACTAAAAATTTATTTAGGTGGTGGCGCCATCTGTGGTGAATTTGTTAAACTAAAATTTATTTCGTTGGTGGTGCCATTTATAGTAAACTTGTTGAGCTTTGGACTGGATTAGGGATTAATTAGAGCTGTATTGGGGCTGTATTAGGGCTGTCTTAGGGCTGGATTAGGGCTTAGTAAAAGATGGATAAGGGTTGGGTGTGGGTGTGGGTGTGGGTGTGGGTGTGGGTGTGGGTGTGGGTGTGGGTGTGGGTATGGGTATGGGTGTGGGTATGGGTGTGGGTGTGGGTATGGGTATGGGTATGGGTATGGGTGTGGGTGTGGGTGTGGGTATGGGTATGGGTATGGGTATGGGTGTGGGTGTGGGTGTGGGTGTGGGTGTGGGTGTGGGTGTGGGTGTGGGTGTGGGTGTGGGTGTGGGTGTGGGTGTGGGTGTGGGTGTGGGTGTGGGTGTGGGTGTGGGTGTGGGTGTGGGTGTGGGTGTGGGTGTGGGTGTGGGTGTGGGG